>NC_092206.1:21750616-21753113 GCF_043381705.1 Parasteatoda tepidariorum
TATATATATATATATATATATATATATATATATATATATCATAAATTTTTTGTGACTAATTTTGACTGAAAAAATAGCTACGGAACCAAATTATCCCACCCTACCCTTCTGTTAGATTACTGGTTGTTAGAAATTTAAAATGCATTCTTTGTTATGGAACATTTATAGAACACATGCTTCTGGAAGAAAAACTTGTTTTTATGAAAAAGTAATACTTATTTCATCCTACCAAAATCTTTCAGTTTCACGCATCACGATCGAGAATATACAGATATATCTATATGTGTATTAAACGTGATGAAAGAAAAGAAAAACGATTTAAAGTAAGAGATCAAAAATATTCGATGAACCAGAACTCTAGAAGAAGAAAAAAATGCTTCGAAAAGCGAAAGACATTTTATCTCTTTCAAAACATTTTGTTACGTACTAAGAAACAATAGCCATCAAACAAAAATGTTGTTTTTCAATTTACCATCTTATATTGCAAACTCTTCTCGAAGAATTCCAAAAATGGCTTTAAGACTTCTTTCTAAAAATTCTTTTTTGATAGTTTTCGTTAAAAAGGAAAAAATAGTTTTTAAAAAAAATAACGTATATTCACCTATCGTTGACACCCAAACTTATTACGCCAAAAACAGGATCTTGTCCCTAGTGCTTTTAGGGGGAAAATGTGTGTATAGCCTTAAGGGTCAAGAAAAAGAACTATCTATGTTTTACAGTAACTGACCCTTGGGCCACCCCTTTATTTTACTCCGTAGAGATTCTTGACTTTTCAGAGAAAATTTTCTCGTTTCGACAAAAAATTGTGCCATTAAATAATGCTATAGTGGTGTAAGTATAGTTTAAGACAGTTAAAAGCAAATGTAATTAAACTCAGGAATAAATATTTTTTTTAAAATATCAGAGATAATTAAGTCGTCCCAGTTATGTACAAACTATTCTAAAGTATTTTCTGACATATTAAATTGTTCTAAAGAATAAAAAATATTTGTAAATTGTTATTAAGTGTAATCCAACAGCAAGAATGGTTAAATTTAATGAGCATTAAATATAAAAGAATTTAAATGCAATATCCCCAATTTCTCGAAAATAATTAACTCAATGAATGATTTTTTAAATAGACTTTTACAGTTAAAAATTATTAGATGGTTTTTCCTTAAATTAAAATCATTTTCACTTTATCCTAAAATTTATTATCAATTAAAATATAGAAAAACTCAGCGTTTGAATTAGAAGGGATCAAATTTGATTCAAAATCAAAATTTTTGCTCAAATTTATTAATGTAGAACTACTTGCAACTCAATAAATGTTTTGTTCTGCCTCAGTATACTGAGAATTAATACAAAGAATTGTGTTCTTAAAAAAACACATTTTTTTTCATTAAACATGCATTTGTAGATTCAAAAATAGTTCATAATTTTGAATTGAAAAGTTTTATTTTGAGTTGACTAGATAAATATAATATTTTTATTGAATTATTTATTTGAATATATTTTATAAACTAATCTAACTTGTTTGTTTAAATAACTAAGAATTTATGAATATCATCTTTTTACACGAAGAGCCTTAAATTTCAATTCTCAAAAAAAAAAATAATAATAATAATAATTCTCTAAACTTGCCAAGCAGTCTAAGAGGACATTTTATTTTCTAAAGCTTCTAATTTTATTTGTTTATTAATATATGAGTTCATCTTGTAATATTCACAAACTGTAAAACTTTCTTATACATTTATTATTCTTGTTTTTTTTCATGAAATGATCTAGACAATAAAGAAAAACATGTATATTCATTTCCCCAGACAGTCTACGTGAGTGCAAAAATTTACTAAATTTATCTAATGAAAAATATTATATTTAAGTTTGTATTTTATGCGTGGTTTACTGCATTAGAATCGATATAACTTAACTGCACTTTCAAATTTCCAAATATATGGAATAGTTTTGTTAAGGAAGACATTAAAATATATTTCATCAAACATTTTTGAATATTTCAAATGTCTTCCAGAATTTATTTAAATCTTTCACTTAAGTAATCAAACAAGTCTGTTGGAAATTTAAATTCATTAAATATATAAACTTCCATCTATTTCACTAATACAGTTTTTAGTTTGGTGTAATTAATAATTTAAGCTATTATCTATTTTAATTATCTTAATATATTTAGGATAATTTACATAATGAAGGTACAATATTTTTAAATAAGTGATCATAGTATAACGTTTGAAAATTCCTTTCAGCAAACTCTTTATGAATAATAGTTATGATAAATTAAAAATTCTTTAAAATATGCAACAATTGCATAAAGTATGCTAAGTTGATAATTTCAAAGTAAAATATATTAAATGGGCATCAAATTTAAGGATCTATATCATGTAACTTAAAGATTAGTTATAATTGTATGAAGATATGTAAAATTTTTTATTCTCGCATCAGCAAATAAAATTTCCCCATGAGAAAATTTAATAATCGCAATTTAATTATTATGTTAAAAGGC
>NC_092206.1:21753565-21884808 GCF_043381705.1 Parasteatoda tepidariorum
TTTTTTTCAAATAGCAATTGCAATAGCAATTAGCAATAGCATTTGTAAAAAAAATAACTTACTTCTATTTTTTTTTTTAGTTTTTACAGTAGCTACACTCTTACATAATAGTTAATTTTTGGTCTGGTCTATTTCAGATTATACAATATGAAGATTGAGCTATGCTCGGCCATAAGTGTTCCGTTTGCACTGCTGCCTTAGTTATCATTTTTATATGTTAATTTATAATTATTTTGGTCTTGAAAATAATTAAACTGGAAGGGGACTGAAAAAACAGTAAGTTATTATATAAGTTATTCTTTCTTTCACTAGAAATAAATTCTTAAAATGAAGCTTAACAAGTGACCTCTAGAAAAGAAAACCCTCTAAAAGACGTACTTACTAAGGACTCACGTGAAATTAAATAAAAACTTTTTAGTGAATTGTGTAACCTGCATAAAGTTGGGGTAAACATTATTCTTGACCTCAAAACATGTTAAGACAGTTTTTCGATGCCATTTTTAGCAAAAGAAATAACACATTTTAGTGAATAATTTACTGTTGTGAGTTTGCAAGAATGTATTAACGGCTATTAAGATTGGTTCAATTTTAGAAAGCGCGTCTTTGCAAATTATAAAAATGGTGCAAAAAATTAACATAAAGTTTGTGGTCTGATTTTGTAATTAAAATTGTTGGCTCTACAAAGTTAGACTAATGCAATATATTTATTTTTTTAGTTAATGGCGGGCACTTGAGTCTATATCCCATTGGCCTCAGGAATGCCATAATTGCTACTCTCTTATCATTATCGAGTGAGCCCCTATGGCTAAGCCACGGAGTAGCGTCGCCCACGTCATACAACCACAAACCCGTTAATAGGGCGGATTACATTCACACAATCACACAGAAGAAAGGACATAGAACAGACAGAGAGAAAGAAACATCCATGCCTTGAGCAGGATTCGAACTCGCAACCATCAGCTCCGCAGTCAGGCACGCTAACCACTCGGTCACCTTGTCGGCCTAATGCAATATATTGTCATATTCTCTTATTTCTATATTAGAATTAATAGCAATTTATCTCTTAATTAGTGAAACCACTCATACAAGATAAAAAATTATCTTATTGATATTTTTCATACCAGAGTAATATTTCTTGTAATTAATAAGGCTACTCACGTGAAAGTAGTATATCCTATTTAATTAAGTTACTCATATAAAGACTTATATTTTTCTTAATGAAGCTACTCATACAAAAGTAATGTTTCTCTTAATTAATAAAGCTACTCTGAGAAAAGTAAAATTAATCTTATATTACGAAGTCAGACTGGAATGTGTAGGGATCAGGTAGCTGATCTCACGTCATAAAGGTACTGGGTTCGGATACCGGACAAGGCATGTGTGTTCTTTCATTCTCTGTACTATCTCTCTTTACTCTGAGAGAAACATATTGTTGTCACGCCTAATATGGTGCCCTTAAAAAATTGACCTGCATCTGCCTTACTACCTGGAAGACGAGTGTCAACAAAAATAGCAAATCATCTGCTAAAAATGTTTCATAATAAGGCAAATAGCATATCCTTCTAAGATCAGGATGTAGGAACACTAATTATGTATGTCAATGTTTTCGAAACAGTCTTAGAACAAGAGGCTTATTGTTTTCAAAATGTTGTCAAGTTTCCAAGAAAAATACCAGGATTATGGAAACTTAGTAGAAAAAAAAATTTGCAGAAATAGAAGTTGTAAAACTTTGTTTGACATTGAAATCAGTCGGTTAAAAATTAGGTATTATATGTTTTAAAAAAAATGAAGTTTTTGATCTTAGGGGCATTATTTAGACATTTAATATGTGAGCAAATATATTGCTCAAATAATTATTGTAACAATTATTTAAATTATAACTTAGCACATGTTCAATTTATCCCATTTGAACGCTTATTGAACCTATGTTGACTGAACTACAAAATAAGATATAAACTCCAAGAGTAAAATTATTTAGCTAGTTTGAAAAATTTATTTAAAATACATAAAAAGAACTTCTATGCATTCGTGTAAAATATTAATATCTAACTTGTTACTTACAATTTGTATAATACATTGCAAATACATTGGTAAATTGACTTTCATGTACTTTCATGTGAGTTTCATTTTGTAAAATTTAATTCTTCAACCATTTTTTTACAATATGTTGTGCATATCTAATCATGCATGTAGAAATTAAAATTAATAAATACCTTGAAGTATTATTAATATTTTCCGAGCATATGATGAAAGTTTTAAAAGAGTTTTAGCAGGAGTTGGAATTGAGCTCTCAGATAATTCTCGAGTTGGAGTCGAACATTTCTATATCCACAGCTCTTGCAGATCATGTATCTGAAATACATTATTGTTTAATTTATTTCATTTTCTATAAGGCTTTATTCCATACAACAAATGCCTCATTATCCAAATTAAATTTTTTGTCAGTAAAACAAACATCGCACACTGCTTTAAAAAAAATTAATTTAGTACAGTCTTATGAAAGTCAAATAACGTGTACATGACTAACTTCATTCTTACTCTTAGTTTAAAAATCGTGCAAAACCTTTAGTTCGTTGAAGCAATACGAAAACTTTTCAGCTATTTCTTTCTTCCCAAACTATAAGTATATCCATTATATTTTGTTTCATTCACCTTTTTCATTCGCGATAATAGCACACCGAGAGTTTCAAAATTCGCTATCTTTTTCACTGAAAAAGAGCGGATTTGTTTCGTTTTCAAAAACAAAAAAAATCTTTGCTTTTAAGTATGTTTCTACCGCCAAAGGAGCAAAAGAAGGAATAAGAAAAAAGGAAAATTATAAAAGTTTATACTGTCCAGTTACAATCAAAGTTAGAGTATGAAGAATCGGAGAATGTATGGTTCGAAAAGCCTAATGTTTTTATTTGATTCCAAAGGGAATTCGTATATCTCATTTATTACTAACTGTTGTTGTTTTATAGTTTATTGAAAAGGCCAATTCTGCAGTTAGGCTGTTATTTATTCCCTTACCTAGGATTACACCGTAGACAAATCTATCAATATATATATTGGAATTGGCAATTTTTGCTTTAAATGTGATTTTGAGCACGTGTTAGTTTATGGTACTATTTTAAAGTTCAAAAATATTTATTGGTTAATATTTTTTTAGTATAGCTCACTTTATATAGCCTACAGGCAGTCATTTGTAACCTTCAATTATATATTTTTAATTCTAACTAATATGGTAATATAACTCCAAGGTCAAGCGTTGAGATTAACTTGCTTTTATGGAGGACCTAGTATGGATATTCGCACATGAGCAACTTGAAGGAAAACTCTCGGAAATCTTCAATGGTTATCAAGTTAGCGAAGATACTCTGACCCATAGCTTTCCAAACATTTTTCCACCACCACCCATTTTGCAAGTCAAAAACATTTCAAAGCTCTTAAACAAGAAAAAAAAAGAAAAACAATAATAATAAATATTTTGTTCTCGAATAAATTTTTAGTACATTCGTTTTGATATACTTTTATAACTATGCCCTAAAGTTGTTCTAAGAATACCAAATGATAATGTATTTAAAATGGAAGCGTTTTGTAATTCTATTTAAATAAAAATATGTTATATGTCGAATTATTTGTAGAAATTGAGAGAAAAATGGACAGAAAATTAAATGCTTTATACTTCTCAAACATATTTTTTAAAAGCATGTTGTATTAAATTATAGTCCGTTGAAAGTTAAGAAAAAGTCATTGAAGTATAGGATTTAAGTAACTATCCGCAACTGCATATATTTCCATTTTATTTCGATATTAAATTATACGAATATGCTTTCAAAACAATATAAAAGCTTTAAAAAGTTAAACACGTCAGATTGAAATTTAATTCGCGCTATATTTTACAATATATATCTCAGAATTATTAAAAAAAAATATTATAGTCTTGCAGTTTTACTAGAAGAATTATAGACACATTTCAATGAATAAGGAGAACATTCGTTCTTGAAAAAGAAACAACTATATGACGTTGCAAGAGCATTGGATTTGATTGGACCGCGGCAAAATTGTGGGTCTGATGCTGACGTGCCGTTAACAAATTAAATGCAAGATTTAGAATTTTTGTTTTAGAATTTTGGCTGTAGAAGAAAATCGTCTGCAAGAACAAATTATGTTATTTTTTCGTCGGTTACTTTAAAGGCGAACAGAAAGTTTTATTTAAACATGATGCAACTTTCTAATTTCACTGGAAACAAAACAATAGTTTTTAATTTCAATAAGTTTTGTTTTACGTATTCCACACGATTTAAGAAAGCAAGTAAACATATAGCCATGCAATGTCTTTTCAAGAGTTGGCGATGTTGTTATACGTTCTGACATGGAGCTTGGCATCCATTTGACGTGCACGTAGACGCTAACAGGCTCTCTCCATAGGTATAATAGTTCTTTATTAACTTACATAAGAGTATAATTAATACAGCAGCCCTTTAGAGGAAGTTTAAAAGGACCTCGGGAACACAAAAGTATCAAATTCATACGAAACTCACGGTACACGCTATTTTTACCACAAACAATATTAATAAATTAACTACTTTAAGAATAAATATTATATGCTGAGTTGCAAATAAAAATAATTCTTCGATTCAAAAACCAAAAATTTATCATTTTTAATGTATACTTAATGTTAATTTATTCTGGAGTTTGATCTTCTAAAAACGCCCTAGCACAAAACTTTGTTAGTGCCTATTAAAGTCTTCACCACCCCCTAGGAAGAGTGGATAGTGCCCACAGTGAAAGCCCTTGTTTTGATCTAATAATACTTTTTAGGAGACTGCGGTTGGTTCCAATTATATGTAATATGCAATTCAATCGACAGTGTCTGAGTAATCTGATTTATTAGGTCACTTAGTATATTTGGATTGCGTATTAAAACCATCACTTCACAAAAAGTTTCGAAATACAGCTAACTTGTTTCGAGTACGTGATTTGTGAGTGGCAAAAAAGGGACAAAACATGTGAAAATTAAACAAGAGGAAAAGTTAACTGTGAACTAAAAGAAAATAAGAAAAAAAATCGCAGTAGCTTGGAGAAGTGTAGTAAAGTGGATATTCGGGTGATTATAAATAAAATTTCACTTTTTAAAAGATGTAAAAAGGAACCATATTTTTAAACTGACGTTATATTTCATCCAAGAATACGTAAATTTGCTTTGTGAAATAAAAAGTTTGAAAGTTAACCGATAGATAACGCTGTAATCGTTATAAGATGCTAAAACTATATTTTAAAAGTTGTTCTAATTTTAAGATGATAAGCAACAAAAGTAACATACGCACCATACATTAAACTTGCAATCACATTTCTGTTATTCTGCCTCTGAGAAGATAGTCATGACTCAGTCATTGAAGGTTCGGGCTCTGTTTTACAAAACTATTCCTGTGCTGTGATATTCCCGCCTTTTTATCACAAGTATAATGCGAGATGAACTTGTCGCGCTCTTTTAATTGGCATTCTAAAATAAGCAAAAGTTTAAACAATCTGCTTTATTTTCAGCTTATCAATTATTTCCTTTTTCTTTCGGAAAACAATTTCTCATTGCTTCAGGTATATTCAGGAGATATTAGGTACCAACTGTATCAGGGCATGATACAGAAGTGAGCATCTTAAAATTGACCTTAAGGAAAATTAAACAAGTTTCTAAAGTAATAAAAGTTATAATGCTACTGATAATGTTTATGAACTGTAACTTAACTGCTTATAGTTATTATACTTATTAAAAGATATTAGCTTTCGAAAAACTTTAAATCGTGATTGATGTTTCATCATTTTAGTGTAAAACAAACACTTTTTGAATTTCGAAGGCTGTCACCAATTTTTAGAATAATATCTTAAAATAAAACATGAATAACAATAAAGAAAAATACATTAAGGAAATTAGAATACTTTTCGCAGATTTGACACGAGAAGGTATTTTTAATATTATTAAATATTTTCTCTCTTTTTAAAAAATTGCAAGGAAGGAAAAAAAAAGTACATTTTGTAACGCTTGGACGGCAATGACAATTTAAGACAATTTGAATTTACTTAAAATGGTAATCAAAGTTTATTGCTAAAGTTATGCATTCTTCTTTTTTAGTATAAACGTGGCAAAAAATTATGTTCTTCCTTTTGGCTCCTTTGGAGAATAGGGTTTTTAAAACAGTTTTATGGAATTCCATCATTTTTGTTTTGTATCTATTTTTTATGAAAATAAATTATACTTGTTTTGTTTGGGAAATGATTAAAATTTGTATGTCATCAAGAGCAGAGCTCCTGGTGAAATTTAAATACTCTTGCTAGTCAGAAATCGATCAAAATTTTGATTAACGGTAGATTTCATTTAGCTACAAAATGCAATAAATTCTGTTTGATTGCCTAAAATTGTGACAACAAACTTTCACCCTCCCCCACACGAAACAGTTATTAATCATTGATGCAACATCGTTAACTAATAACTGTTTGGTAACTGTATAATAAATTAAATTATACCAATTACCCTAACAGAAAAACGTTCTACGATTTGCATATTATCAAATATTTCACAAATGTCGGTAAACTTATGCAAACTACACGTTCCAGCAAAACAATGTGGCTTGTTTTACTTACTTCTCACGTATTTAACGAATAATTCATCCATTTTAATTTCCATTCCATATCGTCATATTTCAAGCTAGGTTAAAATCGTAGGCAGATAAACGTTCTACGATTCAACGTCCATCCATGGTTGATTATCAAACTTTTCAAAAATTTAAGTAGACTTATACAAACTGCATACTACAGCAAAATTGTATGGCTTGTTTTACTTGCCATACTTCTCACATCTTAAACGAATAATTCAACCATTTTAATTTCCATTCCAGAACGTCATATTACAAGTTAGGTTTAATATTGAAATCGTAGACAGATACACTTTCTACGATTTAAATATTTTCGAACTTTTCACAAATGTGAGTAGACTTATACAAACTGCACACTACAGCAAAATTATGTGGCTTAATTAAATAGCTGTACTTCTCACGTATTTAACGAATAATTCAACCATTTTAATTTCTCTTTCATGACGTCATATTCAAAATTACGTTCTTAATTAATAAAAACTTACTATAATGCTAATTTTTTTTCGAGTGACGATAAATTCCTTTATATCTTTTTGTTTTAAATATCCCTAGCATAAAACCCATTTAAGCGAAGATCAATAAAACATGAAGTAAATTACAAGAGTTCAAATTTATCCAATTTCTACAAACTTCAAAGAATTGACTTAATTTAGGTACTTCGTACTTTTCTCTTAATTAAATTATGAACACGCCTTTAAATTTCAATACTTGAACCCTAAATTTAATTAATTTTAACCTCTTTGAAGAGGTAGTGGAGCTAATGGAACTATTTCCGAAGATTATTAAATGAAACCATAATCTTCTTTTACTTTTCTCTAAAGAATCCTTATAATTTTAAAAACATTGCTTAACTTAGAAGAAGTGTATTTAACTTCAATTTTGACACAATGGGAAAGATATTTGTTTGGCAAATAGTTAGCATGACATTTTAATTATCATTTTGTCTAGTATTTCGAGCATTCGAAGTTCTTCGTTAATATGAATTAAACTTATAATACATAGTTAATGCTTAAAATTAAATTCTTGACGTACGGATTATATGATATTTGAACCTAAATAAAAAAAATGCATGATATGTTATAGTATAGATAATATATGAGACATCAAAATAATATAGATGGCATAATATAGACCTATGCTTTTACTAGATTGTCTTGCGTTTTTAGTCAAAGCGTGATTAAAAGTATTATCTATTTTAACTGGACATTGTATACTATATCTATACATTCTTCTGAATGACAAAAACTTTTTGACAGAAGAAAGTTTATAATAAAGGCTTTTTTTCTAAAGAGTTTCAATGTGCTTTCTTGAAATAATAGCAAAAGATAGTTATTAAAAAACCATAGTTTAAAAATTAAAATTGAGCAAAACAAAAGATTGCAATTAAAAATTATTCAAATACATAAATTATAAAATTGCGCAAACAAAATTTAAGCTAAATTTTATATTTGATACAAAATCAAGGAATTTTCATACTTTGCCGGTTTGTTATTAGACACTTTATAAAATTCTACACAATAAGTGAATTATTTAATCTTTACTTACCGTGCAGATTAGTTTTGGACATTTAATAGAGATTAATAAATCAACTATTGACTTATCAACTCACAGATATATTTCAAATAATTTTTTTTATTAAAAAATTCATTTTATAATCTGTGAATAAATATTGCTCACCGAGTCGGTATAATTCTAAAAATAGTACTTCAAATATGCGCCGTTATTTTTGAACGTGGAATAAGTCCACTTTGACAGGGGTATAAATCCGAGGCTTTTAAGGGTTAATGTTTAAATGAATTTCAAAATAATGGCAAAGGTAAATCAATTTAGGTGATGTTTTTAACACTATAATTCAATGAAACATCAAAGTGTAACAACAAGTTTTAAAATCATAAAAGACTTCAGAACTTCAAAGGCGACTTTAGAACTCCAAATGAACTTGTTCCATTTTCAAAATTCTTCTCCCAAAAAGTTCCCACCTCACTTTATATAGCTCTTATTTCTTTTCTTAAATGAGACACATATGTATTAAAATGGTAAAAGGTGTTAAATAGAAAATCAAATATTTGGAGAGATGTACAAAATTGAAAATTAAATATGATGAGAAAGACTGTATACGTAAGCAAGTAACACATATAAAGAACGCTATGAAATGATAAATTATATGAACAATCAGTTTTTCTTGTACAAAATAGAAATTATCATACTTGGAAATTTATAAAACTTTCTTATTGATAAATTCTTACTACAAGCTAAATCACACAAAAATATAAATTTTAGTATGAAGTCTAATTTAATTATAATCAAATTTATAAATAAATGAACCTTTACTCATTAGAATTGAATGGTTAAAAGAAATGTCGAAAAGCTATCTATAAAATATTATTTTCAGGTTCTGTGTAATTCGAATCAAATAGTCTTTTTTTTCACTAAAATTTTTTAATTGATTTTTGGAATTTTGAATTTTTTTTGCTGCTTTATACAATGATCGATTTTGGTTCTTTACCCTAAATAGCTTCTTCATGATTCTATGATCGAATGATCATTCCAGGACTCAATCTAAATGGTTCAAGGGGATAACCTTAAATATGCTAATTGATTAGTACAGACGATCATAATACATACAATACATCTTGTAACAATGTACAGTACATTGCTACAAGATCAGAACCAAAAACGTACATTCTTTGAGTATATATATATATCGTACTTTCTTTGAGTATATATATATATATACCTTTTTATATGCCTTTAATACCTAACTTACCTTTTTAATATACCTTTTTTGAAGAATTTGGATTTAGGGGATGGCCACAGCCTGAGAACTATGGTCCCGACCGTTTGCTCAGGAGAAGGCACCACAGTTTGGTATATCTTTACACAATTTTACAATACACAATACAGATACACAATTTTACTTTTTGTGTATTTCGCCATATGTCAAGAACTTTTTAAGTGAATTGAAAAAACATTTGCACACAATTATAAAATTCTTTTATTAATAGATAATTACATACAATAAATAACTTTTAATAAATATTTATTATTTTTTATTATCTTATTTAAGAAAAGTCTCAAAAATTTTGAATTTCAAGGTATACATTTATTACATCTTTTTAAGAAATGCAATTTTACATGAAGAAGTAGATAAGTACAAAATTTGAGCAATATCGAATTTTCAAAATGCATCTTCTTTCAGAATAGTTAATTTTATTTTTCTAATTATTTTTTTTTACACAATATTTAATATTTTAAAAATATATTTTTTAATGAAAAAAGAGCAGCTTTATGATACATTTAAAAATGAAATTATTTGCGTTTCAGATTTGTTATTCAAACTTTAATGTTACAGTTCATTCAACTTTTGAAAGAATATTAGAAAACTGTTGTAGGAAAAAAAAACTCTTTTTCAAATGTTTACTGAATTATTTTAGTAACTTTCGATAATTATTAAATTATTATTAAATCGTATGCAGGCATACGGTTTAAGTAATTGATTTTAATAAGAACATTTCTGTATTATATTCTAAAAATTATGTTGCTTCTTATTTTTAATATAACATTTGCAATCGAATAAAGTTTATCCAAGTTTTTTAAAAAAGATCGAAACTACAATTTATTTACAAAAATATTAATTATATTTCTCATATTGATATTTAGTTTAAAACTTAACGATCATACTTTTAATAGGAAAAACAGAAATATGAAAACTTTTTAATTTGTGTTAGAGTAAATAATTCTACGCAGAAATTTAAAAAATTACGAATAATTCGGATTTTTTTCTAATACGATATTCAAAATCAAAAAATTTATCCGAATTTGGAAGAAATATATTAAATCAACAAAATTTATATTTTTAAATATTTGTTAAATAAATGATCTATTGATTGAATGAAGGCTGAGATACACTTCAAAATACAATAGATTTAATTCATGTTAATAACAAAACCAAATTCTTAAATTTAAAAAGCAGTTTTCTAATTTTAATAGATTATTCAAAATTTAAAGCTTAAAATGCATCCTAATTTAAAAGGAGAAATATCTTCAAAACAAATATATTTTTTAATTGTTGTTGTTTCTAATGTCACTTGCCATATACCATTAAGACTACTGGATGAAATTAAGTTAATCTAAGGCAGAGAAGCACTTCCTGATTTTCAGTGGCGCCATCTATGCCCAAGAATATGATTTCAGCCACACACACGCTATTTAGCCGTTTATTGGGCGAACCAATTCATACATCTATTTATTCACCCACATATCGTAATTTTGACCTGAACCAGAGAATGATCCATCTCCAATTCAGAATCCCCCCCCCCTCAAAAGGTATAGATTTGTTATAGGAACATGGAGGAATTGTGAACTGGCAGATTTAACGCGCATCAGTCACCATTTACTCACACGGGGAGTCTTAAACCTACGGGGGGCCAACATCGCCCTACCAACCAGGCTATACCGGCCCTTTAACATTGTTAAATTAATATTTAATAATTGCTGATTTTATTCTCAAGTGAAATACAGATAAAAGATTTTAAAAAAAACTGATTAATGTCATAGCAATATTCAATAAAGAAAAAATTTTTGAAAATGAACTTCGGTTTCTATTTCAAGTAAGTTATTCACAATCAAAAATCATAGAATTTGTTGATTTTGGAAATTTTATAATTCAAAATTTTTATTGAAACTTAATTTTAAGAATTAAAAATGAACTTATCTATAAATTTTCGTAGCATATTAAATTAAGATTTTAGATAAAATATTTTTATTTATTGTAATTTTGTTTACATCAATAGAATAAAATGTATCTCAAAATAAAGGGGGGAAAAACATTTAAATTGCACAAGCTCTTTTTTCCTTATGGTTTCTTATAAGCAGAGTGTTCAAAAACACCGCCACTCATTAAAACAACAGCTTATCTTAAGAAAAGAAGCACGTGTAATGTACTAAAATTTGTTTTTTAGCTAAAGAAACTAACAATTTTCTTTTACATTCTAATACATTACAGACGACTTCAGAATCCAAATCATTTGATATTTCACTTATAAGTAAATAAAATATTACAAAAATAAGGCTGGTTGATAATGCCTACAGTATACGAGAAACATCTTAAGCAAGATCAATTGGTAATCCTTTAATCATATAAGAAAACGCGACAGATACTTACGAAGATAAAAAAAAAAAANAAAAAAAAAAAAAAAAAAAAAAAAAAAAAAAAAAAAAAAAAAAAAAAAAAAAAGAATCTGAAATCCACGGATAAGATTCCCAACAGACATTGGTGATACGATGACACTACCATAAATTCCACTTAGTCCGCAAGAAACCACATCTTATTTTCCTCCGAACTATGTTAGTTATTTATAAGAGGCATGATCCAAGCATGAGATTCTAATTTATCTTTGCATTTATGGAAATGAAATAAAAATATGCTGGAAAATATAATCCTTTAATACTGTATATAAATCTAATTGGTAAAAATATAACAGATTTTATAATAAATCACAGATGATTTTTTTTTTCTTCATAACGCATGCTTTTAATTCCTTTCGAGAGCGGAATTTAATAAGAGTTCGATTATGATTGAATCAGGTTTGGAATATTACAGTTTTAGCTCAAATAATTTATACAGTTTAAAAAGATTGTTTACTTATAAGTATACGACATACAAAATTGATGATGCCAGGAAAGATGCATGTACACTGTAAAAGATTACAGATAAAACGATGGTAATAAGTATCGGCACTCAAAGTGCCGAAACTTTTTACAGTAAAATACATTTTTACCGGAATATGTTACGGAACAAGAAATCTTGAATACCGCAATTTTTACAGTAATAATAACCGTAAAGTTACTGAATCACTCAAATACTTCTGTGTAAATTAAGGCGTTATATAACACGGTGAAAACAGATTTTACGGATGATACACCAAAGTTCCGGTACTTTATACTGCAATTTTTTACAGTGTACTCACAAAGTTTCTCATCCATACTACATCTGAAATGATAATAAGTGAAACTGGCTAAGTTCTCTTTTTGTAAATACTCTAGTAAGTTTGAATTCGCTTCTGAAATGATAATAAGTATGAAATGTATTGACAAAATGGACTTATATGCTAGTAAATTTAAATTCGCATTTGAAATGATATTAAGTATTGTATTTCCAGTAAATATTAAAACTCATTTATGAATTGATAATATAAATAAATTATATAAATTTAATGATATAAACGGTATATTGAGCTATTAATATAAACTGACTTCTTAAATAATATAAAAAAATCATCGTAAAATTCATATTGACAGGAATATGTTATGAAATAAAAAATATTATATTCCGTAATTTTTAACAGTAATAATTACCGTAAAATCACTGAATCACTCAAATATTACTGCGAAATTTACGGCGTTATATTTTACTGTGAAAATGGATTTTGCGGATGTTGCACTAAAGTACTTTATACCTTAATTTTTTACACGATAATTTTTAATTTTTTGTACGATACTTTATACCTTAATTTTTTACAGTTTACTCAGAAAGTTTCTGATACATGCTACAAATGCTCTTGGTGTACGCCCTTGGTCTCCCAGCATAAATTCCAATGGTAATCCACTGCAGTCTACAAGTTCAATAAAATGTTTCAACCTATGTCTGTCACAGCAGCAGTGATACGTTTCTGCAGTGTTGTAGGCATCGGAATTCATAATCTTTGTCCCTCTGTCTTTAAAGTTGAACATAAACTTTATATTCCCCTTACGCCAACAACACTGTAAAGATAGACACACGCACATAAACCTATGACCAGAACAAATTTAACATTGGTATATATACAGGATGTCGATGTCTGCAGTCATTAAACACCATATACCAGAAAATGCTGAGTACATCTATCTTTGCGTGTACCCCAGTTTCTCTACGCCATATACTTGTGAAGAATCCTTCTAAACTGAAAGAATCCATGCGGGTTTATTGTAATAAATTTTAAAAAATTGGCATAACATTTTATTATGTTTTTCAAACAGCTGTTGTGACATTTTTTCAAGAACAAACTAATGAATACATATAAACTGTATTGTATAAACTACTTTTTACATACTTGTAATATCTTCACACATGCTTTTCTCTTTTAGCATGGTTTAAGGTGACTGTCTCTCAAAGTATTACAGTATAATTTAAAATTACTTACCCAAAAATAAAACAAATGTGGGGTCTGCCAGGAATATGGAATTTTTTCAGTTTCAAAAAAATACCTATTTATATGAGTGATGTCTGCATAGATCCAAGCATTACTGTTTATATTTGCAAAAGCTCTAAATTTATAAGTGTATGATTTTGACCAAATAGCATGCTTGTTGCTTAAAGTATTACCAAACATCTTAAAGGTTCAAAGTAAAACTATAAGTATTTATCAAAGCAATTTATTGTCGAAATCACACAATTTTTTTTAATCCAAGAATGTTTAAACATTTTTTACACCTCGGGCTTCAATATGAAATAATCAAACAATATGATATTATTATTAATGTTTAATGAAATTTAATACCAAAGCAAATTCAAATAACAAATTTTTGAGTTGAAATACGATTTCGCTGTAAAAAGAAATATACATTACGGGTTAGAATTTAAAAATAAATGAGAAGGATAACAAAATTAAAATATATTTGAATTAAATTCTAATTAATACATAAATTTTAACTTGATAGCAAAAGTTTTTAATCATTTCTATATAAATAATAAATGCTTATATTTTATTCAAGGAAAAATAAATAATAAATCCAGTTTTACAAAAGAATTATTTTGATTCAAAATATTTTTTTCTAAAATTTGGAATAAAAAGTTTTTTATTGCAATCCACTGTCTTTCATTTATCTTTAGGGTATCAAGTTTCCAAATATCATGCATATTTTTAATAAATATTAAATCAAGTTGTTCGAACAATTTTTATATATTCTTCAAAAAAAATAATCCAATATTAATACTTTTTCATTCTTCTTTCGAAACTTTGCCGAACTTAAAAAGAATATTCTTTAATAAACTAAACAATACAACTTCTGGGCAATTCTTTTGAATCAATAAATCAACGCTTGGCTATAATCATTACAGAAAATCTTTTTAACAAGCTGCTCCTTCTCTATTATGATGGGTGAGATAAACAAAGAATATAGAAGCAGACGATTTTCATTTTCTACAAAAATATGTTCCAAAAATCGATACTTTTAATTAACGAGAGCTTGAAGCTCTCTAATCTCAGGGCAAGTAATTCCACAATAGAAATTAGAAACACGGTATTATCAGCTTTACGGGCCGTAATTATTATGTGGGTGCAGTAAAATGAGCCCGATCACATAAAAATGCGAGAACTATTGAAAATTAATGCGTTCAAAGCAGACGACAATGATAGTAACAAAAGAAATATGGATGAAGTGAAAGGAAGTCAGAAATTTATGTTATTTGAATAAGTGGGTAAATGCAATTTATGGACAGTTATATGTAAATAAACTTCCGTCTTTACACGCTTGTTTGAAAAGCTGTTTTTCTCATAATAACCTTAATGAACTATTTTTAACTATTCTCCAATGGGACCATTTGGAAAAGGATACGAAAGATCGTAAATGAGCTAAGATTTATTTTAGCTAACATTAACATTTTTATGGTTTTATTTTGCTTACTACTAAGCTTAATATAAACTTTTAAATATTGAAAAGCAAACCATTATTTGAATAACATATATCTAAAATTATCTTTAAAAAAGAGCATGTAAAGCTGTCTCTGAAATAAATCTCTAAGTTTAGCATTATAATAGTTAGATTAACTAATGGTTAGATAGAAAGATAGATTAACTATCTTTAAGAACGATTTTATGCTAAAAACTGAGTTAAATAAATAAAGTTTTGTTAAAAACAAATTAAACTGTGACGTAGTAGTGACTCTGTTTGAAATACATTACTAGTTAGTGCTGATGCTTTAGTTAAAATTATTTGACAATTCTGAATATTTTAAATGATTTCGTATAGTTTTTTAAATTTGAGTTTTTTAAATTCTTTAGAGTTAATTTAGAAAAATGTATCTTTATTAAGTGATTAATCATATCTTTTGAGTTAGCTTTGTTTTGTTTTTTATCTTTTATTATCTTTTGATTACTTGACATTTTAACATTTTACTTTCTGAATGCTCTTCTTTTGATAGCTATAAAATTGACAAACTCTTAGAAAAAAATTGTACTATCGGTATTGAAATAGTTAAATGTAAAACAATCGCAAGCCACAAATTTTGAATAAATTTTTTGCGTTCTTCATGTTTATAAGTTTGTAAATTTTTAAAGCTAAGGTGAAAAAAAATGCAATCATATAATTTGCGTCACCTTTTTTATTACGTTGCGATTGGTTGCCATTTTAACATTTTACTTTTGATACCAATGATGACTCAATTTTCAGGGACTTCCACAAACAAAATTATAATTGTAGTTATCAAATACTCTGTTGAAAAAGAATAAAAAAGAATGCTGATAGGAAAAGTGGCAAACCATGAAAAATGTGTGCTTCAAATATTCAAAGAATGTTTTTGATAGAGAACTGTATTTTATTTTTCTGAAAAAAAGAAAGGAAAAAAGAAAAAGGAAGGGAAAAAAAGAAAATTGTTTCATTGAATCTGATAGTGTTTGAATTAGATTACGACTTTAAATCTAATGCCTGTGTTAAAATTTGACAATTTATTATTTTGAACATTTTTTTAGTTCTTAAAATTCACCAATTATACTGTTGAATTCGGTGTTCTTTTATTTAAAAAAATATTAGTAAAATTATATTAAAGGAATACTAATCCTGATTATAGAAACATTTTAAAAAGCAATTTTTATCGAGAACTACAAAAAGTAAAAGCTAGGATTGTTTGAATTAACGTTAAATTACTTACAAGCAAATTACTAATATAAAATGCTTTTACTATCAAACTGAATTTTAGAATGAAATTTTTTTCCAGATAATAAATGATTTCTTAATTTAAATTCCTCAAAGACTCAAATTTGAAGCAATTTGTTAATACAAATTTAGTATTTTTGTGCGCTTAGAATAAAAATTAAAACCAAGTATATTTTATTTTTTCATTATCTTGTCTTTGATTTTAATATGCTACTTTGGTAAAATTTAAATAAATCCGATAACTAAAAAATTCATCTGATTCTTTACTAAGAGTAATCAATGCTTTTTTTTAATAAAAATGTACAGAAGATAGGTTTGTACCAGCAGAGCTTGAAGATGAGTGCAAATTAACTGAAAAAATATTTACCTTACTATATACATAAAATGTTTTCTTTTTTTAAGAATATTAAATACACCGAAGAGCCATTACATTATGACCACCCTCCATCTATAACAATGGACTCACCCAGATTTTCATGGTTTCTCGCCCAGGAACAATGTTTTCATTTGGCACATTAAGACCCATAATCCTCATAGAACAATTCCTGACATCTGTAAGCTACTTGAGCATAGTTGCAGACCAAGTTCACCCACTCATGGCAACAGTTTTCCCTGCAGGGGATGGTGTTTACCAACAGGATAATGCACCATGTCATAAGGATCGAATCGTCGAGGAACATTCCACTGACTTTCCCCCATGTCTTAGCCCCCAAATTCACCTGACCTTAATCCAATAGAGCATTTGTGGTCTTACTTGGAAAACCAAATTCGTGTTGCCACGCTACCCCTTCGCAATGTGAGGGAATTGCAGGACCAGTTGGTGAGAGCTTGGTACCAGATACCTCAGACTACCTATCAGCACTTTGTGGAATCAATGCCACGGCGGGTGCTAGCAGTTTTGAGAGCTAAAGGTGGTCCTACATGTTATTAGCAGGGTGGTCATAATGTAATGGCTCTAAGGTGTATATTGAGAAGACAAAAACTTGCCACGTATTAACTTATTTAGCACAGTTTCCACTTCATTTATTAAAAACATTATACAAAAAACTATTGCAATATTATAAACGATTAAGGAAACCTTATTTAGAGTTTTGCTGTTAGCATAAATATTTTTTTCTACTTTATATGGAATTGAATATATTTACTTACAAAATATAAAAATAAACATATTTAAATAATTAGGTACAAAAGTTTGAATTTCCATACCAGTTGAAACTTCCAATATCTGTAGTCCATATGTTTTTTTTCCAGCAATACATGACGATTTCTCTTTAAAAAAAGCATTTGGTTTTAAGAAAAATTGGTTTTAAAAAAAAAAGGTTTTGGTATCGAACTGCACATGTAGCCCAATCAAATCAGATTTTTATTTCGAACTAGTTCTCAGAAAGTTGAAAATTATTTTATTTCACTAAAAATATGCTTTATTATTTTTTTTAATGTTTTAAAATTTGTTTTTCTACATTTCTGACTACTCGTATTGTTTTAAAAGTTCCGAACATAAGTATTTTTGAATTTATTTACATTAATAATTTCCAGCAAACAGTGCAGGTAAATTAAAATTAAAATGATAATAAGAGGAAATGGATGAGTTATTTTCTGTAAATATACTAGTAAATTTGAATTCACTTCTGAAATGATAATAAGTGTAAAATGTGTTGAAAAAATTGAGTTTTTTATATACTAGTAAAATTAAATTCGCTTATGAAATGATATTAAGTATTGGTATTTCCTATAAATTTTTAAACTGGCATATGAATTGATATGTATGAATAAGTTATATAAATAAATTATATAAATTTAATGATATTAACGGCATATTGAGCTACTAAATATAAATTCACTCTTTAAATAATATAATATATAAACCATTTATTTCATGTAAATGTGTTTACAAATTCGAAGTATTAACATATAAATTCAATTTGCATATCTTGATTAAAATGCACTTTTTCTTTGGTATTGTATTGTATTTCCTATAAATATTAAAACTGTCATATGAATTGATAATTTAGATGAATTATATAAATAATAAATTATATAAATAAATTATCTAAATTTAATGATATTAACGGCATATTCAGCTACTAAATATAAATTCACTCCTTAAATGATATAATATATAAACTATTTATTTCATGAAATGTGCTTACAAATTCGAAGTATGAAAGCATAAATTCAATTTGCATATCTTGATTAAAATGCACTTTTTTCTTGGATATTGACACGACAATCAAAAGAAAACAGTTTATCTACCCCAAACACAATGTTTCAAAACAGTTTTCCATACAGTTTTGTTATAAAACTCAAAAACCTTTAAAGTACAAAAATATAGCTTTCAATAGCTTTAACTCCTTAACTATATTCATGAAGGATATTCACGAACTTATTTCAATTTATACATTTTATTAATCATGCACGGATAAAATAAAAAGTTTGAAGAATATTAAGTTTGTCCATACGAAATATTCCTCCATCATTCTCTTTATTATCCGAAGTCCACCTTATTCCATGCATAAAAGTTTGTAATTTTGAAAGAAGAGAGGTAATGATAAAGAATATTTATAACTCGAGTGAACTTTAAAAAAAAGTTCTAAAAATTTTTTTTAACAAAACTGCAGCGGTCTAAAAGCCTTTTCCACAGCCCAAGAGATTTGAATGAATTTTAAAATTTATGTCTTTTTGAATTGTGTCATTTGGTTGGTTATAAACTCGTCGTAAATATTATCATGGTAGTAAAAATATTCCGCTACGTGAAAAATGCAAATAGACTTGGAATATAAAATGAACCAGTGTTTGCAAAGCTGAGTTAATGCAAGTATTAAAATTCAAAATAAATGCAAATATTCAAGAAGTTCCTACAGTAAAGATGGCTTTTGACGTCTTTTATAAATTTTTACGAAATATTTTGAAGTATATTATTTTATAGCATACCAGTAAGCTATTTGCAATTGAATGATGGCTGCGTTTTAATTATACTTCACTTAAAACTCTTTTTAATTTCTTTCTATTTAGTTAAAATAAATATGCAGGATGAGACAGCGCTGTTTATGTTGATATATACATTAACTAGAATGATTTGTTTTATGAAATGTATATATAGTATTTAAACAAATGTTTGAGTTGTTTGATTTTTTTTTCTTCTTAAAAATTGTTTTAAATTAAATAAGATAAAATTTTATCCCATTCATTGTGTTTTTCAAATGTAATCTAAAACGTGAATTATTAAAAAGGTTTTAAAAAAGTGCTACTTTAATCTAATCTACGAATTCGAATATCTAAATTTGTTATCTAAAATATCGTAATTCATTATCTAAAATATCTAAATTCATTATTTTTATAAATCAAAATTCCCCTGTTTTATGTTTTGTAGTAAAATGTTATTAGAAGTATGATTTTATTATTTATAGAGAATCCCATTATTTTTCACTGGTACTTAATTAAAATGTAATATGCATTTCTTCCTATTATTTCATTTCTTTCTTTTGATATTTATCATCAGCAAGAAAATAGTAGGAGGAATAAATATGAAATCTACAACTCTCTGCATGAGAAACGACAACTTTTTTTCTCATGTTCTAAAATTAGTTACAAAATTCGTCAACTGATGTTGGAGAAACTATACAATCTTTGCTGCAGTTCAATCCTAATTTATATATGAATTGCTGCATGCAAAAAAAGGGTTTTATCTTGTTAAATTTCGTTTCGAAAAAGCTAAAAAAAAATTATAAATAAAGCCTATTTTCTGTTTTGTCTGTTAGTACAAAAAATCTGAAAATGAAAATTATACTTATGACCTAGTAGTTAAGAGGATAAATATAATTTTTTCAGAAGATAAACACAATTTACAAACCACATCTGATTATCAAAATAAATAGATAAAGTAATTAAAATAAAAAAGAACAATTCAATTTAATTACTTTGGTAATAATTTAAATTATGTCAGTTTAGTTAATTCTCGATTTAATATAATGTTACTAATACCCCTTCCTTTTAAGCCTAGACAGACGGGCTTTTAGGGGGCTGTAGGGTTGAAGGATAGGGTAGGTACACGGGGCCACATGCAATGATTCTGGGTGGCGGTCTCCCTGCCTGATGGGCCTAGGGCCTTGGACCTCTGGAATGTGGTGCTAGTTTTTACGCAGGGTCCATTCTAAAGTCATAAACCAGCTTTGAGAGCTGCTGAAAGGATAAAGAGTTCAGATCTCAATGAGTTGGCCCAGATTCGAATTCCAGCGGTGGCTGGTTGATACGACTTCTGTTCCCAGCTCGCACAGACTACAACACTGACGTAAAATATCCTCCTCACTGGTAGACGGATCAAGAGTTAGAATCAGCTTGCCGTATGTTAACGGACGCGATTTTTTCGTGATTTTCCCCTCCATGTATTGTAAATGCGGGATAGTTCTATCAAAATGTCCTCAGTTAAGGTTAGTTTGACCCGATGCTTGATCCAGGAGTTTCCTTGTTGTTCCAGGAGTTTCCTAGATTGAATTCAAAATTACAAGTCTCTGATGTTAAACATTGATAGTCGTAAACTGGAAATTAAATCCGCTATTCAATGCCAGTAATAAAGAAAAAAATCATATGCAAACTCTTCTTGATTTTCAAATCGAATAAAAAATCTGAAAATCTGATAATGGATCAGTACAAAAGTCTACAAGATATAATACAGAAGAAAATCTGTTTAAAAGTTTATTTCTGCGATGAACCTAAATTATTTCCAAAGACTGTGAATATCTTTCATCTAACAATTGAACTGATTTTCAACAATTAAACACAAATCGTATAAACTACATTTTTTTTTACTAATATAAATAATAAATACATAAAACTATTAAAAACTTTGCTATATACTTTTTTTTTGTTTCATATCTGCCAGACAGTATAAATAAAAATATTTTATTATCATTTAGGCATTATCTAGGAATTCTCAAGTAGATTTTTGCGAGAAAAAAAAAGCAGTAAAGAAGAAGAGTAGCATAAAATTATTAAATAATTTATCTTACATATTTCTCCTTTTTTTATTTTATTTCTGCCTGACACATTATATTTTTTTAAAAGCTCCTTCAATAATACTAGAACAATAAAAAATAATAATTTTCCTTCTCAAGCTACCAAATTAAATCATTGAACCAACTTCGTATTTGTCAAAATATTTCGACCATATACATTTTCATTGTGATGAAATTTATGAACATAATATACTATTACTTTTTGATGTAATAGTTAACATGTAGAATTTAGTAAAAGTATTCTTTAACTATAAAAAGTAATAATTTTTTTGTATGAAAAAAACAGCATTTCAGGAAGTTTGGATTCAGTCATAATTTTTTTATAGTTTCGAGAGCAGCATATTTCATACGAAATGGTCTTATTCGGATAAAAGTCGTTACAAAAGGATTTTTCTTATTTTTTATGTTTTTAGAACGCTATTATATATCACCTATATTTTTTACAACCATTTCTTACTATTTACTGTTGAGCTATAAATTCGGCATGTTGTTTGAAGCCTGCCTTCACCGTTTATTTTCGACCGAAGTTGAAAAATGTCTTAACGCATTAAATTTTATTTCAAAAATTGAAACACATTTCTCTTAGTCAAAAAATAAAAGATTTAGAGAATCATAAAATGCACTGAAGCTAATAGCTAGGTGATACATAAAATAAAATTAAAGAAAAACAAAATAGCAGACAAAAGAATATTAGAAAAACAATAGCTTTAATGAATTTCAATGTAATTTACATTCAAAATGGTAACAATGTCATTGATCATAATTTTATTTAAATACTTGCTTGTACCAATACAAATCTTTATTTTACAAAAAAAGTTCTTGCGTCTTTAGCAATACGATTGCCCAGTTTGAACCTTTACTTATAACCTTAATCCGAATTAATCAAAATAAAAAATTGATAAATATTTTGCAAGATAGTGGTGAAGGACAATAATTCTATTCTTTCTTTCAATTATATACATTGAAGAGTAATATTAGAGTTTAAGTAATGTATTGTACTATTGTATATAGTACAATAATTCTTTATTGCATAAAATTATTTTTTACCAATATAATTCTCCGACCGAAAATTTTGCATAAAATTATTAAAACATAAACTATGTAAAAAAAACTTCAAGATGAAAATTACGATCTTTCAACCAGCCTAATTATGCTACATTTCATATTTTTTTCCTTTAGAAAATTTTTTTTTAAAAAAATAAGATAACTAAAAAATTAGGTTTCTGAAAACCAAAAATTTAAATTTTTCAAACATCATTAATAGTCAATCATTTATTGTTTGTTTTTTTCTTAATGACTTAGCAGCAATACTATAGAATTAAATAATATAATTAGTTAATTACACATATGATTATGATATATACTTTTTAAAGAGATTATTCATTTCAAAAGGTGATTAAATATTTGTAATAAAGAAGGTTTTTCTGAATTGAACAATTGATGTAGATTAAGTTGAAAAACACACATATTTGGCTATCTTTAGACGATACGAAATGGGAGCTCTCTTCACTGCTTTGTTTTCAACATCAACACATTGTTAATATTGTAACACAGTGACGAGTTAATTCATCATTGCACTTGCGATGTCGAGTCAACTAGTTATTGGTTAAAAATGTTTGGGCAAGAAATCAATAGTTCAATTGATTTTTTTCCGTATCCAATTACAAAATAATAGCCGGTTACCAAAATAATAAAATAATAGCCGATAGCCAAAATAATAGCCGGTCTCACACAGCAATTACAAAATAACAGCTGTAACGTAACGCAGTTTCTGTGTAAAATTACCGATCAACAAAACTTTAATGTTTGTTTCAATCTACCTAAAAAGAATGAGGTTTAAACTGGTTTTTCTCATGGGAGAGGATGTCCTTGTCCAGGTGTAGAAAACGACTATCTTTGATATGAAACTAGATTGAAGGCAAGTATCAACGATTTGGCTCTAAGTTACATTTATAGCTAAATTTGCTACTTCACAAAATAAAATAACACGCATTATTTATTTATTTCAAAGGATATATAATTTAAAAGCATTTTTTTTAAGTCTAGATGTTATTTATTTATTTCAAAGGAAATATAATTTAAAAACATTTTTTTTAAGACTAGATATTATTTAAAATTAAAAAATTAATAAAAAAAACGCTGGTTAAGGTGTTTGTTAATACGAAAATCAACTATTTATTTATTACAAATTGTATGTTCTATTTTTTTGCGGGAGTTTTTTGATCAAATGCAAATTAACGTTTAAAACATATTTAAAAAATATTCGTAAAATGTAATTTCTTAAATTTTCTGTTTAATTATTATTCTGTTTAATTCGAAAACATTAAAACATTGAATATTTTTTCTAAAACATAAAAAAAAGTTCGTCTGAACCACAATTAATTTTTGTATTAAAATTAACGAAATAAAAAGGATCGAGTGAAAAGAAACATGCGAAACATTTTCACTTATTCATTTTAAAAAAAAATATCATTTTTAATAATTAAAAAAAAAACAGATCATTCTCAATATCCTGAATTAAAAATAGAAATCAAAATCTTCAAACCAAAACATATATAAAAAAAATTAAAGGAAAACTTATTTTTTAAAGAAAAATCATATTTTTATTAGCATCATCAATAAATAAAAGAAAAATCAAAATGAATTCAAACCTAATTCAGGAGAAAAACATAGTTAAAATATATATCCGAAATACCTTAAAATTTCTCCATAAAATATGAAAACACTCACTAATTATAATAAAGTCTAAAGTATACTTATTCTTCCTAATTGACAATAATGAGTATTCATACAAAAGTTTATTTTTTAACTAATTTATTAAAACTAATAAATTTGAAAAGAAAAATTTAAAAGTAAACAGAAGGGTTACCCATAATACTCCCAATGCAATTCTTTAACTTCATTTAAAACAGAAAACAAAATTAAAAAAGATAATAATCAATAACATCTTTAGGAAAAACAAAGAATACCACTAAAATAATAATAATAATCAAGCGGCAAACAGTAGCAGCGGTAAGTTTCCGTTAACAAACCAACGTAACTATATTAATCATTAATTACAACCAAAAAGCTTTTGCTGTCGAAATCTGTCTCTTTGGAAGAATGCTGTCACAGAACGCTTCGGAATCTTGTTTAAAATACTAAACAAAAGAGCTGAATTCATGATGACTCCTGGTGATTAATTATCAGGATTGTCTTTCTCGAAACTAAGCGAAAAAGAGCCAGAAAAAAAAATTGGCGACCGCCAACTCGTTATGGAGTTTTTGAAAACAACGCCCGAAAATTGCAATCTAAACTTATTAGTCATTGACGAAGCTTTTATGTTTAACTAAGTTCTTTTGAAAGCAATTTTAAAATTCTTTAAGGAAGCATTTTCAACTATGATTCTATAAAAATTTCCGAGAAAGGAATTCGTTTCTTTTTTCTTTTTGGCGAGGTTTTGGTGATTTCGGCTACTATAACTGATTGCTCTTTAATGAATGATAGTGATAGGAAGATTTTAAAATATGCATTTTATCATATTGGAGGGAAAGAAAATTTGGTAGAGTTGAAAGTTATCGCGTCTGATGCCTTGAGAGAAAATATTTACTTTCTCGTTATTTTCAATTAAAAGTATGGAATTTAAATGAATGTTAGGTAGTGATTAATATTAACATAATTCAGTAGAAAAAGATTATTTTAGACAAAGGATTGAATGAGAAGAAAATAACTAAACCTTTCTTTTTTTTAGAAAGAAAAAAAAAAAAAAAGAAGGAAATAATTACGAAATATTTTTGACTCAACAATTTATCTTGAAATGCATAAAATTACAATTTAACAAATCAACTTCCATCGTATATTGTAGGAAACATTGAATTTAAATATTTTTTTTCGTTTAGAATTAAGAATTAATTTTTAAAATAGCACTGAATTCATTAATTACTCAGTTTCGTTTCTTGGCTGATTTTTCACGCAAGTGACGATGAAATAGTAATGATCATTAATAAACTGTAGTATAACATTAATAAACGTAACATCAGGATACAGAAAAATAGTTTTTTTGTTTAAAAAAGATATCTGATTGAGCTGTCAGCATAATATTAATCTATAACTGTAACCATGAAAATGAAACTATTTGGAATGACTTTTAAGCTTCTTCAACTTGTAATTTTAAAACTTCGTGGATTTAATAATTTGTGGAATAAACTAGGTCATTTGCGTGAAAGTAACATTTAAAAATAATAAAATAAAATTTAAAAAATTATAAACTTAGTTTAACATAGGAATTAAAATTGAAAAAAAATTCAATTGTTATTTTTTCAAAAAAAGAAGAAAAAATAGGATACATCACTTTTAAAAATTATGGGAATCACCAGTGGTGATGGAAGTTAATTACGAAATGTGATGCATTCTATAGTTTCGCGTTTTTGGTCAAAAATTAAATTATTTTCTTCTTAATCTAATATATAAATTGCATTACGAGCCACCTAACGAGAAAACATAATATGAAACATTGTATTAACTTATACCTGAGTAAGTTATCTCACAAAATTTCAAAATTTTTTACAATGGAATGTCTTCCTATCTTCTTTGTACTTTATAGTTTGCATTTGTAATTTGGTTCATGTTGCAAAGGAAGTCAACATTTTGATGAATGTTTAACAAAAGCGTTCACGATGGACACAGAACTTTATTTTAAATTTCAAAAAATTATATTTTCTATGAGATAAATGTCAAAAAACGATTAAAACTTGCACTATAGTTGTGCACATAAACATAATTATAATTTAAATCTGTGTCCGGTGTTTATGATGGACGATAAATTCAGTTACCGATAATATCGCAATAAATTATATTTGCAGAGGTCATAAAATCATGTATTGTTATCTAATATAAAGCTGGTTTAAAATTTTATTCTTTTCGCTAGTCGAAATTTTCATTAACGATATTTGGTGATTACATTGCGATAAATTCTACTTGTAGCGGTCAGAAAGCGATTGAAGCTCGTGATATCTTTAAACATTTAGCTTCAGTTAAAATGGTAGAACTCTATTTTATTTTAATGAGGTCTGAAATTTAACTTACAGTATCAAAATACAGCAATAAATGTCAGAGAAAACCTTCCTCTTATTCTGGCATCCAAGATTCAATTAAATTTTGAATTAATTAGCTAATATAACAGCAACAAGGATGTCGATTGACGATTTATTTCTTTTGGCGATTGTATCACGATAAATGTTGTTCTAATACGAAAAGGAAACAATTGTAACTTGCATCCCCTTAAATCACGGATATTATATATTTGAGTGCTCCAGATAGTCGGAAAATGATTGAAATTTCGATTGCAATTTTCCATCACTCTACATGATGAAACGAATTAACATAAACTTAGTAATGATATGAAAGCCGAATTCGTTCATACCACTTTAATAAACTTGCGTGCATGATCAAATCCACATCGAAATTTTACTATTTTATTATGTTACCGGCGTTGAACAGCCGGTCCAAATCTCAGTTTATGACTACCAATGTTCCAATGACTACCAAATACTCCATAGCCTTGTAATTTTGAATCCAACAAAGAAGAAAAAGAATCTCCTAGATCAAGTACTGGGTAAAACTAGTCTTCCTGGAGAACTTTTTGATAGAACTAACCCACGTTTGCGTTACATGGAGAGGAAAACCACGAAAACCTCTCACGGTTAGCCAAGCTGTAAGGATTAAACCACAATCCAGTTAACTACTGTAGATATTTTACATCAGCACTGTGATCGATGCGAACCGGTAGCAGTATTCGTACCAACCAGCCACCGCATTGTTTCGAACCTAGGACACCGCATTGAGAGGATAACTCCCTATCCCCTGAGCCACCACGGCTTCCACATTGAAATTTCTTACTTTCAAAATTTCAAGATTAGATGATCGCAATGAAATTTGTAAATATGCTATATTTTTTTTTTAAATTGAATAGTGCGAAATTTGCTTCCCTAAATATTATCGCAAAGTTTCTGCTGCGTGTAATTTGTTTTTATTATTTCTACTTCGAATGAAAGTCATTTAAATCACTGCCTTGAAAATTTTGAATGAATATTAAAGAGCGATTATCATCCATCTTAAATTTAAATCAAACTCATTTGCCCTCAACAGCAATTCCTAAGATCCATTGATTTTTCCGACGATTTAATTAACGCCTTTAATCATTGAATGTGCTAATTTCGAGTAGTTACTTTGATTACCTGAGTTAATTAACTTTCTTTACTTGAGAATTTATTATAACAAAAGTCAAAATTAAAATGTAATTGTTTCTAAATCAAAATTTTTAGAATGAAGATTTTTTCAACTTCATCTGTTTAAATAAGTATTGATTTCAGTTTCGTCGAGCTTCAGAAATTCCTCACAGTAACTGTTGATTACTACAGCTGTTATAATTGATGAATAATGAAATAAAATAAAATTTAATTACTACATTTTTCAGGTTGATTAAAAAGGAAAAATGTTACTTTTTAGAAAACCCAAATAAAAAAAGGGGATAGAATGGACCAAATGAATAATACCCATATTTTGAAAAATAATAATATCTATATGTTGGTTTTATTAACCAGAATTATGTTTTTTAACCAGAAACGTAATTACCATAAAGTGCGATAAATTTACCAGATATTTTTCTCAGAGTAGAAAGCATTAGTCAAAAATTTGATTGACGATAAATTTCCTTTGGTGATAATACGGTGATACGATTTACACTTCCATTATCATTCAGTCCATAGCTCGAGTAGAGACTTGAGCGCTCTAGCTAGTCTGAAAGTAATTGAAAAGGAATTGAGTAAATAAAAATCTGGAGCTTTCTGTAACTGGTATTACTTTATCTATTTATATATATTTTTTTTCACTTTAAATATATTATAAATAATGCTTTTTACATATTTTATTGAATCTTCTTCCCACAGATTATTCTTAAAGGATATTATTAGATGATATAACACAACAATTTACTTACTACTTGAACTAAAATATTATAGGATGTTAATTCTCATTGTTTCTTCATTTGTGTTAATATGTTAAATAAACATAAAAGCATATTAAAATAAAACATGATATTTTTTTGCTTAAAGTTAAATTGTAGTTAAAAATTCAAATGCTTGGCCAAAAGAATAGCTTTCAATTAAGTTAGGGAATTTCTGATGACAGCAAGTAAAATTATTTTTCAAAAAAACTATATACTATTTTTGAAATATTTTACGGAATATTTTACCTTGTTGTAACCGCCTGAGAAAATTTCTGCAGTTTATTTATCATTTATTTAAAGTGGTGTTAAATTTTATTTATAGTACATTCAAAACATTTTATGCATAAATCAATGTGCAAAGCAAGGAAATTGCAATATTTCTTGCTTTGGCACAAATTTATAACTAAAATAACTGTGACATGTAAGTTTTTAACTCATATCATTTATTATTTATATATTTTAATACTACACAGCATTATTTTTCTTCGATATTTCGCTTTACTGACTTACATCTCCAACATCATTATTTTCAAAACTAAGTTTTAGGGAATATACTTACAATAATTTTATCTGCCTGAGAAGAAAGCTTTGATTTTCAGCTACAAATAGCAACCTGAAGATTTATTGCTTCTTTCATATAAACAACATTTTTTGGGCCATGTTTGTTCCCTTATTGTTCATGACTTTCTTTCTTCTTTCATTCCTCAGGTGACCTTTGTCCAAGATAATTCTTTTCGAAATATCTTTCTTTTGGTCTCAGAAGATCATCTAGACTGTCCCTTATTTCCTTTTTTTTTTATTCGCTTAATGATTGCATACCGTTTTGCGTACCTTTCTTTCTCTAGCATCCTTTGCCGAAAGAAGAAGTGTTTTATTAAAGATCCCAGAACCAAACTACTGGAATCAAGAGACATTGTTTTATAATAAGAAGAAATCTTTGATATTGTAATCCTTATCTTGTTATCTTATCTTGTTATTTTCTATAAATTTAAAAGGTCTGGGAAGGAATATCTATAAAATATAAACAAATGAGGTATAATAATATTACCAATATTAGTCACTAAATATTCGATAGATATTGAAAAAAAATATATATATAGAATTCCTCATAAAGAGTCTTTCTATATTAACTGATAAGTTTAAACAGATGTTTCTTATCAAGTTTAAGATACAGAAATCGGTCTGTCACAAAGAGCCATAAAAAGTCAAGATAAACGAGATAAGGCCAGATAAAATATTATTTTCTGAAGTTAATGGGCAATAATTCGTAGATAAAGTACGCATTAAGATAGTCCCAAAAACTTCCCACCGTCAGAGTGGAGCTATCCTCTTAGCGAATCAAAATCCTTCAATTTTATCAATTGAATGACGTTACATTAAGATAAGAATATCCTTGCAACAACCTCCCTTTCAGAACCTCTCTTTAAATATCAAGCGCACCAAAAATGCTTAGCTTTTTCCTATTTGCATGGCTAGATAAATCTGGGCCAAATCCAAACATCCCTGCAATGAAAATCCCATCAATGTAAATAGCCAACGGACACTGTTTTAAATAACTTAAGATCCATTAATAAAATGCTTTTTTAAATGAATTAGCCTAAATTTCGTCGACTATCTAGCCTTTAAAGGCATATTACGATATATATATATAAACTGCTGTTTTTAGAAAATGCAACACCATGAAGGAATCATCAGAATCAAATGAAATATTGAAAATGTATCACGAATATTAATGGGAAAATGGCCGTCCGCGCGGACGTCGGATTCGAGATATTTGTTGTCNATATATAAATATATGATTATAAGCACTCAATTTTTTTCGGCCATTATTAAACAAGAGAATGAAAAATAATCAATAATTAAAAAAACAAATTGCACCTTTTGATAAACTAATTTTACAATTATGTGCAAAAATGTTTCAATTCATTTAAAAAGTTCTAGAGGTGTAGGGAAATACACAAAAAGTAAAATTAATATTAAGGGGTCTGAACTCTGGGGAGCTCTCCTGTCCAAATTATTGGGACTATATTTTCCTGTTGCAGTCAGTAATCCAAATCCGTCAAAAATTCGGAGAATGTTAGTTTTTTTTTCCTTTTGTCTGATTTTAAGATATTGTCTGCATTTATTAATTAGAATATATGAAGTCACCCCCTGGTGCCATTAAGATTGAGTCCCAGATCGCAAATATTCAATCATTAAATCAAAAGTTATTCAGGGTGGTCCACTTTTTTTGCGCACTTTATATTAAGAAAGATAAAGGATTTTTATACTTATTATTCGAAATTCTATGATGATTATAAAAATAAGAAATAAGAATAATTATTTAAAAATTTATTGGATATATGGATTTTGAGACATCAGCTTATGAGAAAAGAAATAAAAATTTTTAAGCCAATAATTTGTGGTTCAATGAAGAACAGTTATATTTCTTTTTAATTTATCAACTTATTTCAAAATAAAGTCAATTATATGAGAATATTATTTCTATTTCAGAATAATTGTCGTCATAACTGAAAGATTGAGATATAGATGGCAGCATCACACTTAAAATGAAAAACATTTTTACAAAACTATGTAAAGTTAACGGAGAAAGGAAAACTATTCGCTAAGAAGTATAAAAATGGTTCTTTGTTCACGGCTTAAATTATTTCAATTTAATAAATATATGGCATAGTCAAAATAATTCTATTATAAAAAAACTTATGCAATTTAATAATGAAAAAACAGGGTTTTTTTTAACTTATTCGTAAAATTTTCTCTTTCATTTTCTTATTTCCATTATTATTAATTTGCTTAAGACATTAAACATATGATAATAAAACATTAAGTATTGATTATTAATTATACGATAATTTTGAAATAAAAAAGGTATTTTTTTTTCATTTAAATAAAATATTGACTTGTATTATATTTAAATGAGCTAGCGTTTTCTCTTATTGCCATATAAAGATTCCTTGCTTCTTTCTTAATATTGAAAAACCAAACAAATTATACTTTTAGAAACTCTATTCATAATTAAATAAAAATAGACATTGCTTTAAAGCATCTAAAAATAGGTTAACATTTAAGTATGCAACGTAGCAATAACAATAAAGCATGGCTAGCAAGATACCATAACTCCCAAATCTGTACGTCTAGCAATAAAGTGTATCCTGATTTCATATTTTTTTTCTTGCTTTTCTGTCTTAAAAAAAATATTAGAATGTATATAATTTTTCATAAACAACCAATATTAGTATTTCGGAACTTCAAAAACAAATGTAGTTGCCTAGACGAAGAAATAATTAAAGTATGAGAGCTTATAGAGCATCTTAAAATTGCAATTATCTTTGCATGGCTATAAATGAACTTACACAATCCTGAATATTTCTCAGTGTTATAATACAATTTTAAAAAAGGCAAGTAAAAAGAAATTTATGAAGGTTGCACTGATAAATAATATTTATGTCCTGAAAATAGAACTTCTGCTGTGCAAGTTTGTGAAATTAACTTCTAAAATGTTTCTGATAATGTTACTTTGAGACAACATCCTGTTTGCTTACAAGACTGAACTAGATAAAGTTACTGACCTGATTCAGTCCCTACGGTAGACGTACGGATGACGTAGGGACTGAATACGACAATGTATGGTAGCGGTGATAAATGGTAAATTCTCTTAAGAAAAACTTTTAAAATATCCATATTCTAAATACTTTAAATTCCCATACTTAAAATTTGTTACATGTTTACTTGGCTCATATTACGAGCAGTAAATAAAAATATTTCAAAATAATAAAACTCTCAGCGTTACTTTTAACCCCATGACTGCAAATTTGGTGCACATGATACCACAAAATGTCATAACTGAAATATTATTCATATCAATCCATTCAAACGAATCAAACTCAGTCACTTTGAAAACTACTTGTCTCAGGCCTTTTCAAGCATTTAACATTATTCGGGAGCGTTCGTAAAACCAGTTGTCTTGACCTAGATTCACAGCCTGAAGATGATTCATTACCCTTTTAGAAATCAGTCTTCGTTTCTCAGACTTTTGTGACAAGTTTTACTTTCGAAATATCACCTCAGAATCTTCCGCTCTTTCTGAATTTGCGAAGTTTTAATCAAGACAAAGCTTTTAAGTTAAATAAAATTATTCAAATGTCGCTTATAAAACAATGGCAAGGATTGCCCGTAATATTATCAATAGTTGTATGCTATATATATTCACAGGTATGTTTTAAATGTGATTTTTGTTCTTTTATTTAATTACCATTGTTTAGTACTTAAGAATTCAGCTGAATCTAACTCGTAATTTTTAGTTATTATATTTTTAGTGTAAAAATGAAATCAATTGTTAAACCAGGAATAGAAAAAATTTTTAAAAAATTTTTACTTCTTTGATACAAATAAGATATTTAAAAAAAATTGATACAATTTATAAAAAACAATTACAATTTATACAAAAAATATGCATGAACTTTGAACAAATTTAATCATTTTAGTAAATAGTTTTTCTTTATACTTTTAGACACTCGGATTTAAAACTACACATTTAAATTAAGTGAGTGACACAAGCAATTAAATATTAAAATTAAAAGTCTTAAAAAAATGCTTGATATGCTTGAAATTGTAATAGAGTTTGTTGGTTGTATCCGTATAATGGTTGGCATTCTATTCAATATAATTTTCCGATATCAATTCTAAAATATAAAAATTTTATTGTATCATCAATATTAAAGAAAACTCATCAACAACTATCACTAATTGACAGTGAATTTTCAACATTTTTCAAAATTTCACAACAATCTGCATTCAAAATAACGATCCACCTAATCCATAGCAAACAGTAATTAAATTACATTGTTTTAAATAATTTCAATAAACAGAAACTTAATTGGCTAACGCTGATATGAAATAGTTGGCTGTTATCCTTTATTGATAGTTATGTTGTTTTTGGACTTATACCTATCAGCTTCTAAAATGTATCGATTGTGAGTTATTCTGTATAAAAGTAAAGTTGCAAACAACACTCTCTAAGGGAGAATAAATAATTAAAAACAATTGAGGTTTTGCGATAATAGTTATTCAAAAATAATCAATATTCTACAATAATCAACATTAAGCAATAACTGCTTATCCTCTTTTTATATAGCAGATAATTGCTGTTTTAAATCTTAATAAGGAAAAAAACTATTAATAGACTTGCATATATTGATAAAAAAAACTTGAATTTAATATAGTTTATTTACTGTTTTTGTTTTTGGAATTTTATTTATGCATATCAGCTTATAAATATTATCTAATTTATTGTGAGCTATTTATTTGCATAAAAACAAATCATGGCAATTAATTTCACTACCGGAAAATAATAGATATTTAAATAATAATAAATAATCAACTATAATCAATATTCCACAAAAATTGACATGAAACGTTAGAAATTGCTTTTCTGATACTAACATTTAATAATAATAATCATTTAACTACGATAAAAAATTTATATAACACGCACGATAAATTTTTTATTAAAAGAACTTAAGTCTTTTTTCGATTATTTTATAATTCATTTGTTTTCATCTTTGTTATATGAATAATGCAATAAATTACAATTGACTAATAATTAATTTTTTTTATTTAATCTCTGCTTTGCTTTCTATACATTAATAATTTATTAATATAAAGGCACTCTGATAGATTAGAAACGTTTATAACTTATGTATTATATATCTAGATTAATATTCAGTTGAATTTACTCAAAAAAAAATCACTGAATTATGCAAACAGCAATTATCTAGAAGAGTTTTATTCACATCAAATCATCACAATTATAAATTTTAAAGAAGGAATAAAAAAGGGGAAAATAAGACGCATTTATAGTGTTTTTTTTTTTTAAACAAAGTATTTTACACACAATATACCGCATATTTCATAATAGCGTGTAAAATATTTGCATCAAATTTATATTTTGCATGTGATATAAACGATTGACACCTATACGCGATCATCGGTGAAAGTTTAAGGAAATATAAATGATTAATTCGCAATTAAAATACAATATATCTGGTAAGACATTCCCATTAAAATAATATATTTCAGCGAATTTTACAACAAATGTATATAGACATACGTTTCCGATACTATTTCCTTAAAGAAAAATATTTCAAAACATTCTAGCTATTTTTTAAAGATAAAAAAATTCAATTTCACTTATCTAGTAGCAATCTTGTTTTTCACAGATCTAACCGCAAGCAATTTTATAAATTGTCCTCCTTTTTTCAATGTCAGTGTTTAAGGTCATTATCTTGAACTAATAGTCCAAATAAATGATATTAATTTATGCTCGTGATTTAGAGTGATAGAACATTCTGACTGTCTCACACTCAGATAGAGCACTCTGACATTCTGACTGTCTTATTAAAAATCCAATAGCAAAAATTTTAAAATTTATTTTTGCATAATTCGACAGGTCTTGAAATGTATTTAATTAGTTTGTTAAATAAATTACGAAGTTCTTTTCCGTTCCAAGTTAATAATATGTCATTTAAAAATATTGATTTGATTGACTTTTTTATGAGATTTGTAGATTTTGAATATGATCTGCTAAAAGACGATCTCGATATAACATCGTCTTGAATATATAACATCGTCACAATTTATTGAAACTTATAGACGTGTATATTAAAAATTCGATTTTCGTTAAATGAAATAAAAACATACTAAAGTGAAAATATCTTTAATTCATCACAAACTAAAAACCTAATTCGAAAAAAAACGTGTGTTCAACTACATGAAAAGCTACCGAGAATGATGATGACCTTTACTGACCTAAAAAGTCCTTTGAAGTGTCTTAAAATAGCAAGAAATATTTATAAAAAAATGTTGAAAAATAATTCCTGTAAATTAAACAGGAATTATTATTTTTTAATTTTAATTATTCTTTTCAATTTTATTAATTTTTAACTAATCTTCGAAACGCTTGTTATCGAAACGCTATTTGTTTTTGTAGCTCATAAACAAATTGGAAAAAAATCGAAACTTCATATGTATAGCTTTTAGTATGACATTTTAAATAATGTAAAATCATCAAGAAATAATAAAAACGTAAATAATTTTATTTAAAACAATATAAAAATATCAAAGTTATCAGTTGAATATTTTTTTTCCAAAACTAAATGAAAAGAAATTTTTCGGCGAATACATTCAAAAACTTTGGAAACTAATATTTTAATAATCAGTTTTGAATAAAAACGTGTATTGTTTTAGTTCAGTCTTTCTTACCCCAGTTCGATTTTTCGAACAAACAACCCCGCACTATACAGAGTGCATTGTAATCTGTGCTCTTAATATCTATTTTAGAAATTCTTGTCAAAAGTTTAGTCAAAATTTTAAACCCAAGGCAGAAAATCTTGATGGTTTTCCTTTGATGGACGAACATAAATATGATGGTTAAAATCTTGAATTCCTATCAAGGACCAACATACAGTTTAATGGGAACATCTTGATCTGCCCAAGATACCAATTTAGGAATTGGCACCTCTTTTAAGTTGGGCCAACATTACATACCCAACATGGTATGATGGATTTTAATGTTGGGTCAACATAGCACAATAAAAAAAAATTTAAAACCGGACAAACAGCTATTGAAGAAGACAGATTTAAAACAACAATAACATTTTGGTTGCTAGATGAACTACGAATGTATTTCTAGTAATCACCTTTCACCTCCTCTCAATTTTCAATCAAATAGGTTTAGAAGTTTTCAATAACATATGTTTAAGGTTTGATAACGGATTTGGATTAGTCAACTTGATGATAGACAAAGATTTATAAAAATATAGACTAAGAGTGGCAAATACGCAACACCTAATATATGAAATGACATACGTGATCAACCTTCTTAACCCATTAACACTTAAATTTTTCAAATGCCATCACAAAAAAATCTATTAAAAAAGTTATTTTTTTTTTAGCCAAATGAATTTGTCTTTTGTCGACTACTAAATTTTTTAAAAGAATAAAAAACATTTGCTTGGTGTGAAAACAGTTCTGTTTCAGAAAAGAAGAATTCTCGTAATTCTCGAGACGTATATGTCACACTAGGTCAACGTAGGTTCCAATGTGTTGGATATTTTGTGTTGGATATGTGTTGGATATTTTAAAAAATTCCAATGTGTTGGTCCAATGTGATTTCCAATGTGTTGGATATTTTAAAAAATTGGATTTAATAACATACACGTCTTTTTAAGCTTAAATAATATTAAGCAAGCGTATTGACTAATTTTTGTTTATTTTGAAAACATACAAATTTGAAGTTGGAGAACCTCTTTTTGGCAACTATAAGTATAAAGAATTATTTTATAAGATTTAAATTATATGTTTATAATAAAAAAATGTTTTTTTTAGAAATAGATTTCTGGTTTATTAATTTATTTCAAGATTCTAGAGCGTGTTTCTGACCTCCAATTACAAATTTGTAGATTAGATATAGCACATCATAAGAATTGAGAATTGCATAGTAACCTATTTCTAAAAACATCGCATAGGGCCACATAAAGGAAATGTGGCCCTATGCGTTCGTGTTTATTTAAACCAGTACTTTTGTTATCTGAACTACTTTAATTTTATGTTAAAATTGTAATTTCTAATAATTACCGTCAAAAATTGCACTCAAACCTGTAAATAAATGTTTTATAGTAGATACTAAATATGTTTGGTGAGCTCGGCATATTCATAGACGCCATATTGATTTTTTCCACTCCTATTTGAATTAATTTTTTTTAATAATTGTTGCAAAACATAGGTAATGCAAAATTAAGTTTGTTTTTAATTTCAATGGTGAGTATACATAAAATAAAGTTAGTTTAAATAAATAAAACTTTCTTTACTAATGTACGAACAGTCAGTCCATAACAAGACTAGTTGCATATGATGACATATTTCCCATCAGGGTTTATGCAATTGTCTATCTTTCCCTCCCATTCAAGTATGTACGAGTATGTTTATTTCGAAACTCATTCAAACAAGACTTATCATGTTCAGCATTAATTAAACCTTAATTAATCAAATATATCTTTAAGGTATCACTGATTAATTGAACAGTATCATTAATTAATCGATCGATATCATTAATCAATATAATTAACCAAATTCGTTAATTATCAAACTAATAGTTCAAGCTCTCACTTCCTATAAATTTAACATAAGTATATAATTAACTACAGCATTCTTCATTCAATTTCTTATCAAAAATGTCTTTTTCCTTTCAGGACTATCCAACCTACTCGGAACTGGACTTCCCAAAAACTAGATTCACATGCAAGAACAAACTTAATGGCGGTTATTATGCAGACATTGAGGCAGATTGTCAGATGTATCACGTGTGTTCCGCAGACAAGAATGGAACCATGAAAGATACTAAGTTTTTATGTGGCAACGGTACTGTATTTGACCAGCGCCATCTGGTGTGCCAAGATTACAGAAGGGTCCAAAAATGTCGCGAGTCTCGGAAATTCTACAGAACACAGGCTACTATTTTGGAGTTTTTGGAAGATAGAATAAGAAATGAAAAGAGTACTAAGCAAATAATGGATGAAGCAGAATTCGAGTCAGCACGCCTGTATCATTAACTATTACGAGTCGGACCGCCTGTATTTAAACTATTCTTGTTATTTGTTTTTCTGTTTTTTGCGTAATACCTGTTTATAATAAATGTTTCTTTTCTAATATTTGTAATATCTGCATTGTCCCAAAATATCATAAATATATATCTTTCTACTTTAAACGAAACAAACTTTGTTATAAGAATTACAAAACATCATAGGGAGTTTGAAAGTGCTTAAACAAAACGAATATATATTCGTTTTTGTTCGGAAACATAGTCCAATACAAAAACCGAAAATCTAGAAAAAAGTTGTGCAACTATTATTTATTTTCCAAGTTTGAAACATGACTGCTAAATATTTAAACTTAATAATTCGTAGATTTTAAACCTGCTATATCCTTTTCATACCCACAAAGGTAACAAAAATAATCATTTGAACAAAAAAATTAAATATACCTACAGATGCTATGCTTAAGTAATATTTTTATGGATTTGGAAAATTAAAAAGAGAACATAAAAATATTTAATTTGAAGCCTTAAAATCATTTTTAGAACAAAAATATTTAAACTAAAAATACAAATTTGAACAATANATTAAATATACCTACAAATGCTATGCTTAAGTAATATTTTTACGGATTTGGAAAATTAAAAAGAGAACAATAAAAACAAAGTAAAGGACATAAAAATATTTAATTTGAAGCCTTAAAATCATTTTAGAACAAAAATATTTAAACCAAAAATACAAATTTGAACAATAATTTCCGAATTCATGTGACTTGGACAACATTTACAAAACTTAAACAACAATTTTACGGGTTATGTTTAATAAATAAGATGTCAGCTTAAAATAGTTGACTAGGTTTCGTTTATGGAAAACTGTTAACACTTTTAGTCTTTTGAGTTTTGACAAACAAAATTTTCACCAGTAAAAAATTCCTTATTTCCTACTGAACATGTTTGTTCGAAATTTAAACGTAATTTAAACCTAAGTAGGTCGAAATAAATACATTTTCTAATAAGACTGTTAGGAAATATCGCAAGCACTAATGATTTTTCATTTTATTTTTATAACTTAAACGAATCCACACAGCGCTATTTTAATTACTTCAATATTAATTCCATCAATATTAATTTTATTAAAACCTTATGACCAATGTAACGAAACTAAAACTTAATAAATATACAAACAGTTTATGTATTAAAAAATACTTTTTTTTCCCTATTTCTAGCTTGCAAATAACGATTATCTGATAATATAATGGCATTTGTGATTGCCCGCCACGTATGAAAAATGCAGGTTAAGACAATTATATCAAATTAAAAGAAGTAAAGAAGTCTAAAACTCACCAATTTTACGATTAGATATTATTTTTACGCCGATTTTTATATAACTTATAAATAACAATCCATAACGTCAAACTATCATAATCACAAAACATCACTTTCTTAAACTCAATTTCAAATTCGGTTTTCATGATTGTTTGCATTACATAGTATTTTTAATAAATTCACTTGTTGATTGGTTATTACAATCACATAAATTTTCAGGCTTGTGTGCTCAAAATAGGCTTATAAATCTTCGTCAAGTAGAAGAGATAGCACAATAGGACAAACAGCGTCAAGTATCTTCACTTGTTGATTAACTTTCAGTATAATTGATTTAATGAAATTAATATGTTTTCGACTCCATATTTCGGCGATCCTAACTGACACTATTTGACCGTTGAAGGCAGTGGGTTCGTTTCTTGTCGTAACTACAGATAACTTTTTCCTTTTTGCTGCTTCCTTCTAATGATAGATTGTCCCGTAGTGAACTGATCGTTAAGACACGGTTCCCAGCAGATCACCGCAGTCAAGCATCACTGGCTACTGTCAGTGTGCTGGTAGGTGACCACTTGGATCAATCTGCGTAGGGACCGAGGGTGTGCAGTATTGGTCCTCGTTAAACTGTGCTACCGTAAAATGCTCGACGTCACGCGAAGGTCGCCGGGCTACCGTAGCGGGGGTGCCATCCCCTCCGCAGAGGATCAAAATTGTGATGACATGTCTTCGGATCCTCCTCCGGGATGTTTCCCAGACCGTCGCCAATAGCCCATTGTGCAGCTCTAGTGCGACGTAAATTAACAACAACAACAATAAAGTTTCATCCAAATTTCCTTGTACGTGAAGTACAAGTTGTTGACTTGTAAGTCAAAGACACTAAGGTTCCAGTCGGTATCCCGTAAAGTCCCGGTCCTAAGTCCAAAAAAGCCGGTCCAGACGGTTAGCGTGTCTGACTGCGAAGCCAATGGCTGCGGGTTCGAATCCCGCTAAGAGCATGGATGTTTCTCTCTGTGTGTTGTTCTCTGTTGTGCATTGTGAGAATGTGGCCCATCCTATAAACGGGTATATGTGGCAATGTGGCTTGGGTAATGTTGCTCGCCTCCGTGACTTAGGTTCACAGGTGCCCACTGGGTACCGTTAAATGAACAACACTTCCGGCAACTTCCTAGGCGAAGGACGTAAGAGTTCAGTGCCTGCCATCAAAAAAAAAGTCCGAAAAAACATTAATTCTAACGAGCAAAAAGCATAGATGCGCTTATCAAAATGAAACTAAAATTTCGATTCAGATCAGACAAAATACTGTTGTTGCTCTAACTGCAAAAACCCAATTATTTAACCAACAGAAAAATATAATTTGCTTGTTAGATCCTCTTTCAGTTTCTGAATCAAGACCTTCCATCTCTGAAAGTAGAAATGTAATTCTGATTTTTGTTTGATTACTAAGATCGCATTAAAGCTAGAATAAAATGCTACAGAAATTAAAGCAATACATTTCTAAAAACACAATTGACTGAAGGTGAAAAAAAGGCACCAGTATGGCAAGATTGTACTTGCCTCTGGTACGTCTTACATGATCCTTATTTATTTATTTATTGCTCATCACAAATGTATATCTGAAAGGGTTAAAGAGAGATTCGATCCCGCTACCTCCATACTATTGAGAGTCAAGCGGAACAGCGTGAACACTCGGATAGGGAGAACTCAAAATGCTCTTGGAAAACTGACGGAACTAAGCTAATTCTGTTCTAACAATGTGTTATTTTGGTTTTATTGGAAGTGCCAGCAATATTCCATCGAAGTTTTTTGCAAAACCGGAAGACATCTTTGCTCAAGATCTAAATTCAAAATACTTTATAATTTAAAAAAAAAAAGTTTGAGCTCCTTCTCTCCTAATAAATGAACAAACTATCTGCCAGGCTCAAAGATAATGTTGTTCAAGGTCTGAAACAGTTTGTATCATTTTTTGAAGGAAGAAAACTTTCCATTTTTGATTTTGTAGAGAATAATATTAAAAAACGTTTTTCGCGACCTTATACATTTTTCAATCTCGTGTGAATACTAAAATGTAGCAGAAAAGAAATATTTCATATTTGAAAAGGTAAAACGGAATAATTAGGCAAATAAATTTTCACTTATGTAAGCAGATGTTTTTAAAAAGTGTTTCTAGGTAAAACATTTTTTTTTTTACAAAAATTTAAATTTTACGAAAAAAAAAAAAATTATCACTGTGAGCATTTTTGTTCCTCACTTTTTTTATTAAACACAAAAACATGTAAAAATGGAATTAGGTGTGTGATAGAAAAATCAAACTGTTCCACATATTTACTACTTTAAAACTTTTCTGGATTCGGTAGATAATTTTTTCAAGCAATTTTTTTATTAAAATCTTCGAAAAATATAGTAATTGACTTTATATAACATGTTTAATGTTTTTTTTAAATTAAAATTGAATTGCATAACATAAATTTAAATCAAAGAATTTCGTTACATAAAATAAATTTATTCTCCACACTTAATATGAGTAAAAATTCGTAATCTATTGAAAGAGTTGGTAAAAAAAAAAATAAAAAAAAAAATTCACCGGAGAAGTAAAGAAAAATATAAATTCAAATTAAAATACCATTTACGGAACTCTAAACAAGCTAATTACATAAAACTAATTTCCTTCTTTCCCCTTTTCTTTCTCTTTAATAAAGGGAACAATTATTTTTCTAATTTAAATAATTAAATTTTTCTGCCCTGACTTCCACCATTTCATAACATTTGATTCTAAGCTTATAAAGCTCGCTTTTAAAATGTATGGTGCTGCCATCTATGAAGAAATATATAAACGGTAAATTACAAAAATCATGTCATTATAAAAAAGCAAAAATTTTTTAACCTTATTTTCAATGAGAATAATATCACCTTTAAAAAAATATACAGATTTTTTTATTAGTTATATTACTATATGCAGAGTGTAAGGTGGCTTTAAAACAATTGTACTCGTTTGTATGAAAAATTCAGTATGAAAAATTTAAACTTAATAAAGAAATAATGAAATCTAACAACAATGAAGGGAAGAAAAGTTGATTCGTTTTTGAGAAGTTGATTAACATAAAGTAAGAATTCCAAAGGCAAATTGATTTATTGTCCAATGAAATGTATTTTAACTGAATATGTGAACTATAAAATGCCCTACTTCATAATTAAAAATGCTGTGGCAAACGGAAATGAAATTTTACGTTTCATTTAAACAATAACGCGTGTTAGTTATGTTTATCTAAGATTAGTAAAATTAATTTATATTTCTTATTCCTTATTATTATCCTATTATTAATTCAGTCATTTCCTATAAATAATTCAAAATTATTCATTAATAAGATCATAAGAGAAAAAAAAAATTCAAACTGCATGAAATTTCGTACATACTTTCATTCTGCATGGATATTTAATTAGACAAATGCTGGAGTTTTTTTGTTCTACGCTATAACAATTATGACCGAAAATGCATATTTTGATATAGTTATCACCAGGTTACCACATCTCCACACTTCTAAACCGCGAATCATGGTGACTTTCAAACCTTTAAAACACGATCGGAGAAGGAGCGATCACCCAGCTTATGTTACAAGGATGAAAGCCATGGTGACACTATCCACCAAACTATCTGTGCAATTTAAGAGTAAATTATTAGATTTTGTATTGATATACAAAATTATTTATTGCCTACATAGATTTCCTACTAATAAATGCCATAAGAAATGAAGTAATTAAAAATGTGCAGCATTTTTGAAGTAAAGATGGGTAACTTCAATGTCTCTTAAACCAGTTAAAAGGTTTATTTAGTGTCTGCTTTCAATTATCATTTGCTTTTAAGCATTAGGCGGCGAGCAATATCTTGCAATTTTGCATTTAAGCATTAAGCCGTGAGCAATATTTAGCATTAAGTGCAAAACCAGTTTTGCTTTTTAGCATTAGGCCGCAAGCAATACTTTCATTTAAAGCAAAAACTACTTTTTTTAGCATTTGTCCTCAAGCAACGCTTTTCATTGAATGTAAAAGCAACTTTGTTTTTAAGCATCTGGCAGCGCGAAATAACTTTTCATTACATGCAAACGCAACTTTGATTTTAAAGTTTAGTCGCGAACAATTCTATGAATTGAAAGCAAAAGCTACTCTGCTTCTTAAGCACTTGACCGTGAGCAATATTTAGCATTAAATGCAAAATCAACTTTGCTTTTAAGCATTAGGCCGCAAACAATACTTTCATTTAAAGCAAAATCTACTTTTTTTTAATCATTTGTTCGCAAGCAATACTTTGCATTGAATGTAAAAGCAACTTTGTTTTTAAGCATCTGGCAGCGTGAAATAACTTTTCATTACATGCAAACGCAACTTTGATTTTAAACGTTTAGTCGCGAACAATTCTATGAATTGAAAGCAAAGGCTACTCTGCTTCTTAAGCACTTGACCGTGAGCAATATTTAGCATTAAATGCCAAAGCAACTTCGTGTTTAAACATTGAACGCATTTAAATATAATTAGAAAATAAAACTTAAGGTATATTTTTTATAACCCCGAACAATTTATGTTGCATTAAGTAATCATTTTCTTATTTTATATTTTGGAAGTTGATTACTCATTCTTCATACTGGGTAAAAAAAAAGTAAATAATAAATTGGTTTGATCAACACTACGAAATCATGCACAGAACTAAAAACCATATAACAACACGCTTATACAATTCTTATTCTTTTATTTATTATTATTTGTTTCTTTTCTCTGCGACGTAATTAAATTAAGCAAAACACGTTTTTTAGAAATTCAACTGATTTAAATAACAAAACTATACTCAGTATCATCCTGCTTGATGCTAATGCTCGTAGGCAACTTATAATAGACAAAATTTCCCACAATCGAACTATTATTTAATTTAATTTTGCACTTAATGCTAATGCTCGTAGGGCAACTTATAAAAGTCAAAATTTACCACAATCGAACTATTATTTAATTTAATTTTGTACTTGATGCTAATGCTCGTAGGCAACTCATAATAGTCAAAATTTACCACAATCGAATTAATTTTGCACTTAATATATATTTATGCACAATCTCTTTTTTTTCAATGAACATTGTTTTGAAGTAACTTAATTGCTTCGAAATAATCTTTAAGAGCGTAGCTATAAGAAAACACATGGTTTCAAATAACTTTAGAAATTAATAACTCGGTGACGTAGACCTCGCATTCCATCCAGGCTGACTCATAAGCTCACCTGAACAAAAAAAAATGTAAAAAAAAGAAAGAAAAAACATAAGCGCCATTGCAGTTTTATGTGTTGAACCTGACGTCACATTTTATCCAGCTGAGTAAAAAGTAAAAACTATAACGCTTGTAAAATTGAATTTATGAACGAGTTTTGAACAGGGTATGCGGTGAAATAAAAAAATAACATATAATCATTAGTTCAAAACCCATTAAATGTTAAATTTGTCGTAAAAAAATATCATGTGGATGGGAGCCAGCAAAAAAGCAGCACCAGAGTTACTATTTGACGCGCTGTAATTGCCATTTTTTATTTATGAATTTAAATTTAGTTTCTTTTCTAAATTCTAACCAAAATAAATTTAAACATTAATATTAAAATAGTTTTAAATATTTTAACTTTTTTCTTCAAATATAGCTGATTATTTTTTAAAACCAGGTAGTGATTCATTTCGTTCTATCATCGTTCTTCAAACGTCTATACCGGAAAGATTTGGAATCTTTAATATTTTTTTTTAGGATCGAGGGCTAATCTTGTCTCCTGCACCCGCTATAAAAATTTTTAAAACTGTAAAACACTTTTTTTTAACAATATATATAAAATTGATTTTTTTTTAATCCAGTTAATCATTCATTTCGTTCTATCATCATTCTTCAAGCGTCTGTCCTGAAAATACTAATTGGAATCTTTAAATGTTTTTTAAGATCGAGGGCTAAAGTTGTCTCTTGCACCTGCTGTCCAAATTTCTAAAAATATAAAACACTTTTTTGAAGAAAAAAAATATAGCTGATTATTTTTCAAATCCAGGTAATCATTCATTTCGTTCTATCATCATTCTTCAAACGTCTGTCCTGAAAATTCTTTTTAGAATCTTTAAATTGTTTTTAGGATCGAGGGATAAAATTATCCCTTGAACCTGCAATCCAAATTTTTAAAAATATAAGAAACTTTTTTTTAAAAAAAAATATAGCTGATTATTTTTAAAATCCAGGTAATCATTCATTTCGTTCTATCTTCATTCTTTAAACGTCAGTCCTGAAAATACTAATTGGATTCTTTAAATGGTTTTTGAGATCAAGGGCTAAAGTTGTCTCTTGCACCCGCTATAAAAAATTTTAAAAATATAAAACGCTTATTAAAAAAAATATAGCTGTATATTTTTCAAATCTAGGTAATCATTCATTTCGCTCTATCATCATTTTTCAAACGTTTGTCCCGAAAAGACTAATCGCAATCTTTAAATGGTTTTTCGGATTGAGAACTAAAGTTGTCCCTTACACCACAAACAGTTCGGGATTTGAAAACAAGAGACACAGGAATAGACAGACACACTAACTCTTCCTTTTATTACAAATTACAATCCTTTTTAACTTCCACAAATTTTCTACGAAATAATTAGGAATCGAAAATCAAACCATCCTTTCGCAACCGCAGATTCTTTATAAGGTTTAGAATCGTTTCGCAACATACTATGCCACTTTAATTCGTTTAATACTAGATACATTTAACTATTTGACCAACTTCTGTTAATAACAAATCTCAAACCGGTGATTCACCGAAAATATTATTCCAGCGCATATTTTAAATAATTGCATAAGTTGACTTACTAAAGAGTCATGTTTATTTCCTGGCGGAATACACACAGCTGTGAAACTAATGAAGACTTATAATAGAAATAAATAACAGCTGTGTCCTATAAAAATTTTCCTAAAACCATAAATATAGAGATTAAGTTTTTTTTTCATTCTTTTAATTAAATGGAAAAATTATTGTTGAATACATTTAGATGCATAAAAAATTAGCTTTATTCTTCAGAACAGTATTTCTTTTACAAATTATAACTGAAAAATTAAATAATTCAAAGTGTTCTAGATTACTTGAAAACAAATAATTTAATTAAATGAATACATGCGTAATTGAGTTTTAAAGAACTAATTGAAACATAAATCTATGTTATTAAAGTTAGATGTTGTTTAGTTTTTAACTCTTTGAGAACATAACTGGAAATTCTGCGTTATGATTAAAAATATATAATATTTAGGAATTTTTAAAATCAAAACTAACTATTAATAACTGTTGTTTTTACTTCCATAATCCTTATATTATTTAAAATTCAAAATGACTTAATGTTTTAACCTAATTACGTGTCAGCAGATACAATGAACAGATACAGTGAATTATTTTCACAATTATAACATCACGGATAGCTAAATTTTGAAGCACATTAACTTAATTCAAATTAATTAAAAATTATTGAGATTACTAAGATATATGAAGTGATCTTAAGTAAATAAATGAAGTTAATAAATGAATGAAGTTAATAAATTAGTTAAGAAAGCAGCATTTTTTTTTTTTTTTTTTTTTTTTNTTTTTTTTTTTTTTTTTTTTTTTTTTTTTTTTTTTTTTTTTTACTTTTAGTAATTTTATTGTTTATGTGAAATAATCTCGAGGTTTGTTGCACTTTAAGTGCCTTCATTGAGCATCCACTTTAATACACATAATTATAAAGAAAAACTATCACGAGGTTTCAGATTACTCGAGAAATTCTAAATTGGTGAATATCAAATTATATTTACTTTTCATTTAGATCATCCACCCCTGCTATGACGCTCCCATTGATCATTGAATTTATCTGACGTAATGAATAAAAAGTAACGAAATACTAGAGAACGTGCAAAGAACTACTTTTTTGGTTAATGCGAGCTGTAAGCAAGAAAACCTCCCTAGTGTTATGTTAAAAATACTTAAAAAAAGAATCGTCTGCAATTTAATTTCGATCAATAGCAAGCTCGAAGCTAATAAGAAACTCCATTTTCCAAGTCTTTTAAGAACGATTTAAATTGAAGTTTTGAACGATTTTTAGGAACGAGGACTGAAATTGCTCCTTCCATCTATTGTCTAAGTTTCAAGACTCTAGCACAAAGGATTCAGTCAGTTCAGGGAGAGACATACACACTAACTCTTCATTTTATTTTTATTTCAGCTAGTTTCAGAGGAATTTAAATTGAATCTAGCTAATATTTAAAACTACAACTTCACAGTGCAGACGCATTTATCAAATAGTAATAGTTTACTTAACTCTTAAAATTAAAAAAATTTGAACTACTACTTAGCGTAATTATTGCAACACAACTTCACTAAAAACAACTTTGTTTTTCTTTTTAACCTTTGCATACATTTAATAGCTATTAATTTATTTGCAATATATCCGTTAAAGCTCTTTACAATCAAAGTGACACTCACTATTAACATCGAAGGCCACGTGAATAATAAATAAAAGACATAAATATTCACATATACATTTGTAACTGTTAACCGTCTCTCTTGCTTTTTGACGCAGAACATACCGAAGCTTTAATTAAAAGCCAGGATATATGAATGTCAATCAAGTTTTCACTTTTGAAATCTCTTATAATACTTCGAAGGCGATTCTTTAATTATGATAATGTAGTTTTTATTTTATTTTTACTGAGACGTTAATTATTTTTTTTAAAAGATACGTCGTTAGAAAATAGGAAGCTTTATTTCATTTTTATTAATAGAAAAATTGTAAGTAAGCGTGAAGTTATACCCTCTTTAAAACACTCCGAAAATTAATGTTTTATTAATGGCCATTTCCCAATAACAGTTATTTTATTATTTTTTAAAAGATATTTTATATTTATAATCAGAAGGATGAAACAAAACTCTGGCAGCTGGTTTGCTATTCTGACTGAGCTGCCTTGACTCACAAAACATAAAATTTTAAAAATTATTTTCAAGGAGTTAAACAAATTAATTGTAATAAATAATGAAAGACATTTCACTGATGAATGGTAACTTTGTCTGAATTTGGCAGTTGAAATATCACGTTTTAAGTGGAGATGTTACTGAATTTCTTAGCTGCAAAGGGCACTTAGAAAATTAATATAATTTTTTCACAAGATTCGTTCTTTTAAATCGTTTTATACACTTCGAAGTTGAGCTATAAACTTCTTCTTAAATTGAAAGCTGATAAGTAAACGATTAAAACTGTTTTTATTTTTCAGAAAAGGTTAATACATAAAAGCAAAATAAATGAATGTATATTGCATAAGTAATTTGTGAAATTTATGCAATTTGTGAACCACCCCTCGCTATTTTGTTCTCAGTCAGTCATTAGATGACTTATACACTTCGAAGTTAAGCTTCCTTCTTATAAGATTCAAATTCTTTTGTAAATTAGTAGCTGATAATTCAGGTAAAAGTAAACGGAAAAAAAATGTTTTTAAATTTAATAAAAAGATTAATACATAAAACCAAAAGAAATAAATATATAGAATTGTAATTTGCGAACCATCCCTCGCTATTTTGTTGTCGGTCAGGTATTAGATTATTTATATACTTCGAAATTAAGCTTCAAATTCCTTTGTAAATTAGTAGCTGATAATTTAGGTAAAAGTAAACAAAAAAACTGTTTTGCTTTTTAAGCAAAGATTAATATACAAAATAAATAAATATATACAAGTGTAATTTGCAAACCACTCCTCACTATTTTGTTCTCGAACAGTTATTAGATTATTTATACACTTTGAAGTTAAGCTTCAAATTCCTTTGTAAACGAAAAAATTCTTAATTTTTAAGAAAAGATTAATATATAAAACCAAAATAAATATTTAAAAGTGTAATTTGCGAACCACCCCTCGCTATTTTGTTCTATGTTCGTGATAGTTGATGTAACGAGAAGAACCTTCATAAAATTATAAATAAATCCTTACGCACTTGAATTTGACTTTTGGTATTTTACCTGTGGAACGTTTTATTTCTTTTTTTCCAATTTCAAACCTTCAAACCAACGCTAGACCAGTCTAAAGGAAAAAAGCAAAACGCGATTGCGTTAAACAAAGCGGCAGTGTAACAATAAAAACAACGGGCAATCGAGATAATTTGGATTGAAATAAAAGAGAAAAAACTATCAAGTATATTTAGAAATCACTCTGATTGGCGAATCGGATGGCTTTTCATTCAGAGCTAAGTAACTAATTAAATTCCTCTGCGCACGTGAAGGCTTCGCATATTTGGAATGTTTTAATTATGGATTTGCATGAGCAGCAAATTTGTAAGTACCGCAAATAGTTAGCATTAAATGTAAATACTTACTTGCTATTTGTATGAAATCAGAAACCATGATTTATTTCAATCCGCTGAAATCGAATTAATGTTAAAATGGGTTGTTAATATAATACTGCTAGTTACTTAACTTAATTATTTATAATATTTTATGTTGTTGTTAAAATTGACTTAGATAGTTAAGCTGTATCATTATTGGAGCTAAGGATGGATGTTGTTAAGATGATTACATTTATTTATAAATATTGGAAAGCGTCGTTTCCATACATCATTGTTTTTTGCAAAAACAAAAAATATTTTCTTAACTAAATATAAAATTATCGTAGTTTTATCAAAGAATATTTTGTCAATGTGCGTCCGTAACGAAATTTGCTACTTTCCGCGCGTATTTGGAAGAAAAAAATTTATCTTCTTTATTCATCATACTGAATATGTGCCTCAATAAAAAGAGTTAAAAGGAGGATTTGTTAACGAGATCTGTAAAAGTTCAAATCGGAACATTTTTGACTCTCTTGTATCTTGTTTTTTTTTAAATTGAATATAAATGATAAGATTTATATATTTTTCAACATCTAATAGCTTTCTCTCAATAACTCTCTCAAGCTCAGGTGTATAAAATAAAGATCTCGAGAGAGAAAGAAAGAAATTCCTCTCTCATTATACATTAATAGTAACAATTTTTAAAGCCAAGAAAAGCTGGAACTCTGCTTATCTTGGGTATGTGCAACAGCAACAACAGCATTGGAGTTTTCGGAAGAGCAAAATTCTTCATGTATTGTGTGTATGTCAGCGAGCTTGGAGTCATGTTTCTCCATCTAAGGTTTTTAAATTCAAATGCAGCCTTTAAATCGTATATGAAAGCTAAAGCTCTGTTTGGTGTTATTTTGAAACAAAGAGCTCCTTCTCACAATTATTTTAAGTTGTTAAACATCGAATTCGCTGAGATATTGCACCACAGTTTTCAGAGAAAGGGCTTAAAAGAGAAAGGAACTTAAAAGCCTAAGAGAAAGGACTTAAGATTTAAAACACGACCTGCATTCGTATATTTTAGGAATCACTAGAAGTAAATATTTAATAAACAATCCAAACATTTAAAATAATAAATTTATGTAAAGTGAGGGCAGTCTTAAGATGCTGATTTTGGAACCCTTGAACAAACAATTCGAAACCCTTGTTATAAAATATAACCACATTTTTGAAAATAAAAAGTTTTCATAATTTTGTAATTTTATCATTGGAGTAAAAGTTGCTTAGAATTTTACTTTAAAATGCTTGAATTATAAAAATAAATAAATGTATATAGTCTTTTTACGTTAAATATAATGCATTTTGATGAAAACATAGCATATTATATATAAATGATTAATATTTCCAATTTTTATAATGCATTACATCTTTTAGTGCAGAATATTTTTCACATATTAATTGAAAGTTAAAATACATTTTATTCCGTGTTGAATATATGTTCTGGTGTAAAAAGAATTTTATTTTTTATTTTTTGGAGTATTATTTATGAGTTTAAAATATTTTTACTATGTAAGTATGGTATAATTTTAACTGCAAATAATCGCCACTTTAAAAATATTTAAAATGCATGCATGTATAAAAAAAAGTTTCAAAAAATGTCTTTAGAATTTATTTCTGTAATTGCCCGTTGCCACGAGCACATATTATAAGCTTCACCTGGCTTATATGAAGGTTGAAGAAAAATCCTTGATCTTTAAACTCTTCTAAGTTTATTTCCATAAATAAAATTTTTACGGCGCAATTCTGTTTCCAAACACAAAATAAGAATTATTTCTCATTTAAGTTGAAAGAATGAATATGAATTTTAAAACTACTAAACGAGTCACGTAATTTTCATTCTTTAAGATAATACTTATGTTGTTGGGTTTTATATAACTTTTTATTTTTGCTTTATTTTTATTTTTTCATTAACTTCCGCAAGCAATCTCATNACGCTTATTAAAAAAAATATAGCTGTATATTTTTCAAATCTAGGTAATCATTCATTTCGCTCTATCATCATTTTTCAAACGTTTGTCCCGAAAAGACTAATCGCAATCTTTAAATGGTTTTTCGGATTGAGAACTAAAGTTGTCCCTTACACCACAAACAGTTCGGGATTTGAAAACAAGAGACACAGGAATAGACAGACACACTAACTCTTCCTTTTATTACAAATTACAATCCTTTTTAACTTCCACAAATTTTCTACGAAATAATTAGGAATCGAAAATCAAACCATCCTTTCGCAACCGCAGATTCTTTATAAGGTTTAGAATCGTTTCGCAACATACTATGCCACTTTAATTCGTTTAATACTAGATACATTTAACTATTTGACCAACTTCTGTTAATAACAAATCTCAAACCGGTGATTCACCGAAAATATTATTCCAGCGCATATTTTAAATAATTGCATAAGTTGACTTACTAAAGAGTCATGTTTATTTCCTGGCGGAATACACACAGCTGTGAAACTAATGAAGACTTATAATAGAAATAAATAACAGCTGTGTCCTATAAAAATTTTCCTAAAACCATAAATATAGAGATTAAGTTTTTTTTTCATTCTTTTAATTAAATGGAAAAATTATTGTTGAATACATTTAGATGCATAAAAAATTAGCTTTATTCTTCAGAACAGTATTTCTTTTACAAATTATAACTGAAAAATTAAATAATTCAAAGTGTTCTAGATTATTTGAAAACAAATAATTTAATTAAATGAATACATGCGTAATTGAATTTTTAAAGAACTAATTGAAACATAAATCTATGTTATTAAAGTTAGATGTTGTTTAATTTTTAACTCTTTGAGAACATAACTGGAAAATCTGCGTCACGATTAAAAATATATAATATTTAAGAATTTTAAAAAATCAAAACTAACTATTAATAACTGTTTTTTTTACTTCCATAATCCTTATATTATTTAAAATTCAAAATGACTTAATGTTTTAACCTAATTACGTGTCAGCAGATACAGTGAACAGATACATTGAATTATTTTCACAATTATAACATCACGGATAGCTAAATTTTGAAGCACATTAACTTAATTTAAATTAATTAAAAACTATTGAGATTACTAAGATACACGAAGTGATCTTAAGTTAATAAATGAAGTTAATAAATGAATGAACTTAATAAATTAGTTAAGAAAGCAGCATTTTTTTAAAATTTTTTTTTTACTTCTAGTAATTTTATTGTTTATGTGAAATGATCGCTAGGTTTGTTGCACTTTAAGTGCCTTCATTGAGCATCCACTCTAATACACATAATTATAAAGAAAAATGATCACGTGGTTTCAGATTACTAGAGAAATACTAAATTGGTGAATATCAAATTATGTTTAGTTTTCATTTAGATCATCCACCTATGCTATGACATTCCAGTTGATCATTGAGTTTATCTGACGTAATGAATAAAAAGTAATGAAATATTAGAGAACGTGCAAAGAACTTCTTTTTTGATTAATGAGAGCTATAAGCAAGAAAGCCTCACTAGTGTTATGTTAAAAATATTTTTAAAAAAAATCGTCTGCAATTTAATTTTCATCAGTATCAAGTTCGAAGCTAATAAAAAACTCCATTTTCTAAATCTTTTAAGAACGATTTAAAGTTAATTTTTGAATAATTTTTCGGAACGAGGGCTGTAATTGCTCCTTCCATTTATTGTCCAAGTTTCAAGACTCTAGCACAAACGATTCAGTCAGTTCAGAGAGAGACGTACACAGAATATCCACTTTATACACATAATTGGGTATACTATAGTCTACGTTACAGATCCTGTTATTCCTACTAAATTTAACTAGTAAACAGCATTTTCTGCGATCCTGATTTCTAGCAACAAGTAAGCATCAAACGAAGTGTCTTGTTATAAGTCGTTATTCGCCAGGTTGGAATTGTATTAGTCTAGTTCCTTTGGAAATAATTTATATTGTTGTTTTACCGAAGTTTATGAATTTAGTAAACATATTTAAAGCTCAGTTTCTTAATTAAACTAAAAGGTAAATGTTATTCCTAGTAAGTGGAAGTAGTTGTGCTTTTTTCATATTATACCCAATTATAAAGAAAACTGATCACGTGGTTTCAGATTACTCGAGAAGTTTTAAATTGGTGAATATCAAATTATATTTAATTTTCATTTAGATCATCCACCTATGCTATGACGTTCCCGTTGAACATTGAGTTTATCTGACGTAATGAATAAAAAGTAATGAAATATTAGAAAACGTGAAAAGAACTATTTTTTAGATAAATGAGAGCTATAAGCAAGAAAAACCTCACTAGTGTTATGTTAAAAATATTTAAAAAAAGAATCGCCTGCAATTTAATTTCCATCAATAGCAAGTTCGAAGCTAATAAAAAACTCCATTTCCAATGTCTTTTACGAACGATTTAAATTAAATTTTTGAACGATTTTTAGGAACAAAGGTTGAAATTGCTACTTCCATCTATTGTCCAAGTTTCAAGACTAGCACAAACGATTCAGTCAGTTCAGAGAGAGACACACACAGACTAACTCTTCATTTTATTGTTATAAATGAGCTAGACTCAGAGGAATTTAAATTAAATCTAGCTAATATTTAAAAATACAACTTCATAGTGCAGACGCATTTATCAAATAATAATCGTAATGTAAACTTAACTCTTAAAATTAAAAAATTTGAGCAACTACTTAGCGTAATTATTGCAACACAACTTCACTAAAAACAACTTTGTTTTTCTTTTTAACCTTTGCATACATTTAATAGCTATTAATATATTTGCAATATATCCGTTAAAGTTCTTTACAATCAAAGTGACACTCACTATTAACACCGAAGGCCACGTGAATAATAAATAAAAGATATAAATATTCACATATACATTTGTAACTGTTAACCGTCTCTCTTCCTTTTTGACTCAGAACATACCGAAGCTTTAATTAAAAGCCAAGATGTATGAATGTCAATCAAGTTTTCACTTTTGAAATCTCTAATAATACTTCGAAGGCGATTCTTTAATTATGATAATGTAGTTTTCATTTTATTTTTACTGAGTCGTTAATTATTTTTTTTAAAAGATACGTCGTTGGAAAATAGGAAGCTTTATTTCATTTTTATTAATAAGAAGATTGTAAGTAATCGTGAAGTTATACCCGCTTTAAAACACTCCGAAAATTAATGTTTTATTAATGGCCATTTCACAATAACAGCTATTTTATTATTTTTTTAAAGATATTTTATATTAATGAACAGTCGGTTAAGACAAAACCGGGACAGTTGGATTTGTTGTTCTAACTGAGCTACATTGACTCACAAAACATAAAAATTTTTAAATCATTTTCAAGGAGTTGAAACAAATTAATTGTAATTAATTTTAAAAAAATATCTCTAAAACCTCTACGATAGTGTATTAATAGTCAAGCTGAAGAATTTAAAATGGCTATAATTTTTTATTATTTATTGTTTTTTTGCAAGAAGTCGTTAAATTTTTTTTTAATTTTTTTTCTTTAATCTGTATTTAAAAAAACAATATGTGTCACTAACAAAACATCACAAAACCATGTGAAAACATCACAGAACATAAAATATTTAAAATCATTTCAAAGAGGAAAATGAATTAATTGTAATTAACTAAAAAAAATATCTGGCAATGGTGACAGCGGGAGGATTAATGGTAAAGGCAAGAGCCATGTTGAATAACCATTGGCTAACGGTAACGAGTAGGGGAGTAGACTAACTAGTTAAACAAAAATATTAGGCATATTTTTGGACATAAATATCTTATAAAATTGTGATAAATAATGAAAATCATTTCACAGATGAATTGTAACTTTGTCTGAATTTGGCTGTCAAAATATCATGTTTTCGGTGGAGATGTAACTGAATTTCTCAGCTGCAATAAGGACACTTTAAAAATTAATATAATTTTTTCACAAGATTCATTCTTTTAAATCGCTTTATGCACTTCGAAGTTGAGCTATAAACTTCTTCCTAAATTGAAAGCTGATAAGTAAACGAAAAAAACTGTTTTAATTTTTCAGAAAAGATTAATACATAAAACCAAAGCAAATAAATGTATACATTGTATAAGTAATTTGTAAAATTTGTGAACCACTCCTCGCTATTTTGTTCTCGGTCAGTTATTAGATGACTTATACACTTCGAAGTTAGGCTTCAAATTCCTTTGTAAATTAGTAGCTGATAATTTAGGTAAAACTAAACGAAAAAAACTGTTTTAATTTTCAAAAAAATATTAATACATAAAATCAAAATAAATAAATATATAGAAGTGTAATTTGTGAACCACCCCTCGCTATTTTGTTCTCGGTCAGTTATTAGATGACTTATACACTTTGAAGTTAAGCTTCAAATTCCTTTGTAAATTAGTAGCTGATAATTTAGGTAAAACTAAACGGAAAAAAAAACTGTTTTAATTTTGATAAGTTAAATACATAAAACCAGAATAAATATATACAAATGTAATTTGCGAACCACCCCTCGCTATTTTGTTCTATGTTCGTGATAGTTGATGTAACGAGAAGAACCTTCATAAAATTATAAATAAATCCTTACGCACTTGAATTTGACTTTTGGTATTTTACCTGTGGAACGTTTTATTTCTTTTTTTCCAATTTCAAACCTTCAAACCAACGCTAGACCAGTCTAAAGGAAAAAAGCAAAACGCGATTGCGTTAAACAAAGCGGCAGTGTAACAATAAAAACAACGGCCAATCGAGATAATTTGGAATGAAATAGAAGAAGAAGAAAAAACTATCAAGTATATTTAGAAATCACTCTGATTGGCGAATCGGATGGCTTTTCATTCAGAGCTAAGTAACTAATTAAATTTCTCTGCGCACGTGAAAGCTTCGCATATTTGGAATGTTTTAATTATGGATTTGCATGAGCAGCAAATTTGAAAGTACCGCAAATAGTTAGCATTAAATGTAAATACTTACTTGCTATTTGTATGAAATCAGAAACCATGATTTATTTCAATCCGCTGAAATCGAATTAATGTTAAAATGGGTTGTTAATATAATACTGCTAGTTACTTAACTTAATTATTTATAATATTTTATGTTGTTGTTAAAATTGACTTAGATAGTTAAGCTGTATCATTATTGGAGCTAAGGATGGATGTTGTTAAGATGATTACATTTATTTATAAATATTGGAAAGCGTCGTTTCCATACATCATTGTTTTTTGCAAAAACAAAAAATATTTTCTTAACTAAATATAAAATTATCGTAGTTTTATCAAAGAATATTTTGTCAATGTGCGTCCGTAACGAAATTTGCTACTTTCCGCGCGTATTTGGAAGAAAAAAATTTATCTTCTTTATTCATCATACTGAATATGTGCCTCAATAAAAAGAGTTAAAAGGAGGATTTGTTAACGAGATCTGTAAAAGTTCAAATCGGAACATTTTTGACTCTCTTGTATCTTGTTTTTTTTTAAATTGAATATAAATGATAAGATTTATATATTTTTCAACATCTAATAGCTTTCTCTCAATAACTCTCTCAAGCTCAGGTGTATAAAATAAAGATCTCGAGAGAGAAAGAAAGAAATTCCTCTCTCATTATACATTAATAGTNAAAAAAAAAAAAAAAAAAAAAAAAAAAAAAAAAAAAAAAAACTGGAATATTTAACCTTAACGGTCGGTTAATTTTCAAGAAAATGGTCATAAAAGTGTCTATTTTTTTTGTGCTATTTGATCAGTGCTGACATCTAGTTTAAAATAAACTAAATATCTACAATTAACTTAAAAATATCCTGGTACTGCCATCTGGTGTGCAAAATGAGAAATAATATGTTTTCCGGCAAAAGAAATAAATTGGTTTTATTCTTATTGGCGTGTTACTACTGAACACTCCAGCCCGGAAATATCACGAGAGCGAGAAATAGAGGGCGAAACCTCACACCGTTATTTTCGCGGGAGCGAGAAGGAAGGAGTTTAAAAAAAAAAAGTGAGATAAGAATAGGCCCGAGATGAATAGCATAATCATTGTACAAAGAGCTGCTAATATTTCCCGGATTGCTCTAATAACTCTTGAAACTATCATGTGAAATACATACCAATTTAATATGACTCAAAGTAACTTCACCTGATGTAATGCACATTCGTAAATTGCCGTAAGCCTTCAATTCTGGCATTTTTAATAACTTCAATATTCTTAAACCTTTTTCCTGAAACAATTTTTTTTAATTTCGGAAACAAACTACAAGAGATTTCTCCAAAGGATTTGGTATCACCACAACCTCAGACACCAAAAACATTAGATACTAAAGATATAAGGTTCACGAATTTCGAAGTCATTAAGAAAAAAAACTTAAATCACTAAAATTGGTAATAATCCACAAAAATTAAGAATTCATTTATATTTATTTCATTGTACTTGCTTATGAGAATTCATAAAAAAAATAAGAATACATTTGTTTTTATTTCATTATACCTTCATATGAGAATTCATTAAAAATTAAGAATGCTTTTGTATTTATTAAATTAAAATTTTATGTATACTGCAATAACTGTGGCGTAATAACTCTTCCAATTTGTTGTTGAAGACTCTCAAAATCGTGTGAACATTTATCTTATTTCAAGTAAATACCGAATCGAGCATTAGACATTTTAAAGGGTGTAGTTAAATCTTCACACAAATTAATGATAAAGTTTACACCAAGCTCACATGCATTTACTCCATTCATGAACTATTTTTCCCAATTTTAGCATACGTTTAGAAACCGTCAGAAGACAAAAGTTGATTGCTTACAATCAAGAAACAATCAACAAGCGTTTTTTTTTTCATGGATGGGAAAAAGATGCAGCTTCTGTGATCAGAGACCGGAGCACCAAGGGTAGAAATCTGACACAGCTCTCATGTCTGCAGACCTTAGCTGGGCATAATGGAATGGCCTCCACGCCTAGGATGGCCCTTCCAGTAGTAATCTCTCGACGTACTTCACCCTTTCTGCTCCACGATGAGGTGGTCTGCAGAAATAGAGGGATTTTTACTGGTATAGGAGTGATAAGCCAGGAGGCTCTCTAGCACTAGTATGCAGCCGACTAGATCAGACCACCCTCACTCGCTTTCTCAGTGGTCACTTTAGATCCTTTAAATAGGTGCTTTGATACATGCACCATGTGCTACAATGAACATGCGTTCCCTGTCCACATCCTTGCTTACTTGGGGCTTACCAGACAAGATATGAGAGACAATCATGTGATGTTATTGGACTTTTTTAGGGTGCACAAAATCATGGACATGATTTAGCTCTGCTAAACTTGGGCATGTGCCACAGCAACAACAGCATTGGCGTTTTCGGAAACGCAAAATTCTTCTTGTATTGTGTGTATGTGAGCGAGCTTGGTGTCATGTTTTTCCACCTAAGGTTTTTAAATTGAAATGCAGCCTTTAAATCGTATATGAAAGCTATAACTCTGTTTGGTGTTATTTTGAAACAAAGAGCTCCTTCTCAAAAATTTTTTAAGATGTTAAACATCAAATTCGCAGAGATATTGCACCACATGTTTTCACAATGCATTAACTGACTATGAGTAACGAGAATTCCTACTTAAAATAAAATTTTAAAAAAAGGGCTGTAAGAGAAAGGACTTATAATTTAAAACAAGACCTGCATTCGTGTATTTTAGGAATCGCTAAAAGTAAACATTTAATAAACAATCCAAACATTTAAAATAATAAATTTGTGTAAAGCGAGGGCAGCCTTAAGATGTTTATTTTGGAACCCTTGAACAAACAATTTGGAACCCTTGCAGTAAAATATAACCACATTTTTGAAAAATAAAAAGTTTTCGCAATTTTGTAATTTTATCATTGAAGTAAAAATTGCTTAGTAGTATTTTACTTTAAAATGTTAGAATTATAAAAAATAAGTAATTGTATGTAATCTATTTATTGTAAATATAATATATTTTGCTACAAACATACCATTGTATGTAAGTGATTAATGCTTCCATTTTTTATATCTTTTACTGCAGCATATTTTTCAAACATGTATTGAAAGTTAAAATACATTTAATTTCATGTTTAATGTATGTTTTGGTGTAAAAAGAAAAAAAAAACAGTTTATTTCTGGGGAAAGAATTATTTATGAGTTCAAAATATTTTGATAAAGTAAATATGATCCAATTTTAACTACAAATAATCGCCACTTGAAAATTAATCAAAATTCATGCATGTATAAAAAAAAGTTTCAAAAAATGCCTTTAGAAACTATTTCTCTAATTGCCCGTTGCCACGAGCACATATTACAAACTTCACCTGGCTTATATGAAGGTTGAAGAAAATCCTTGATCTTTAAACTCTTCTAAGTTTATTTCCATATATAAAAATTTTACGGCGCAATTCCGTTTCCAAACACAAAATAAGAATTATTTCTCATTTAAGTTGAAAGAATGAATATGAATTTTAAACATACTAAACGAGTCACGTAATTTTCATTCTTTAAGATAATACTGTTGTTGGGTTTTCTATANATAGCAAAGAATATAATAATTTTCATGATTCATTTTTTTTTTTTTTTTTTTTTTTCCTTAACTTCCGCAAGCAATCTCATAGTAACATTATAAAAGAGCAGCGACTGATTTTATGATTAAAAAAAACTATAATGTGCAGAGCACAAAAAAAAGAAAAATATACCACCCTTAATAGACTATTGATCTAATGGTCGGATCTTAACGTTCTTGAACTCAATCTTAATGGTTCGAGAAAGTGATTTCAAATATGCTAAATAAGTACAGACAATAAAGTTACGAAATTTGAAACAAAACGTACTTTATCCGAATAAATGTAATTTTTCTCTTTCTTTTTTGATGTATACGGATTTTTGTCTACCAAAATTTAGCAGCAATTTTCAAAATATTGTTCCAACAGTGGGCCGGGAGAGCTTTCGACTTGCCAAGAATTTGCTTTTGCCAGGAATGCTAAGTTTTATATTTTTTTAGAAAACACACTGAATTGAGAAATTTTAATATATACATATTTTTTTTTACTTAAATTTAAGAAAAAAAAACTTTTTTTACATTTTTAGGCTTATGATTCGATACGTTAAAGTCGTATGTTGGTTGTTTTATGTGTTATTTTCAAAGCAGCAAACAAGTGCATATTAATGTATATTAACGTAAATGTCCTTTATAAACTTGTAAATACAGACAAACAATAAAATAAAAATATAATTTTAGAAAAACAAATCTGTAGCTTTCCAAACAAAACTGATTTCATATTTGAAATCCCCTCATCCGATTAAAGTAAGATTGAGTACTTGCATAAATGCAACAAAAAATCTAGTGTAATGGTACGTGTTTCTACATGATAATTTTTACTTAAGTGATTGTCTACCTAACTAGCTACTAATTTGTTTATTTACTTAGAATTTACTTGGTTTTATCTTAGAATTTACTTGGTTTTACAAATCTGCTTGATGAACCGAGGTGACTCAGGGGATGCAGCATCTACCTCCCAATGAGGTGAACCGGGTTAAAATCTCAGCGAAGGTCTGGTCGAAACGAATTCCACACCCGGCTCGTAACAACCACCTTGCTGACTTAAAATATCCCTAGTGGTAGACAGATCATGGGTTAGAGTCCCCTTGACGCCGGGCTAACAGTAGGAGGTTTTCGTCGTTTTCCGTTGCCAACATGTAACGCAAATGCGGGTAGGTTCCATCAAAAAGTCCTCCACGAAAGGAATTTCTCCTAATAATTGATCCAGGCGTTCCCTAGTCTTCTGAATTGGGTTCAAAATTACAAGGCTACGGAGTTGAACACTGGTAGTCGTAAACCCAAAATTGGGTCTTCTAATTGACGATTATAAAATAAAATATCGGCTTGATGTAAAGAACAGGCTTTGAAAGAAGTTATCTAGTCTAATCCATGAAACTTCAACTATCAGATTTTAGTTTGTTAATAATACCATTCTAATTGCTCAAGTTAAAATAAAAAAATTTTTGTACAATTTTTCAAATAATTTTCAGCAAATATTTTTTGCATAACTTTTGTGTAAAATGGTCATTATGTATTGTATAGATCATGTAATCGCGCATATTTCGAATTCACGTTCGCAAAACTTAATATGTCACAATCGTTCCGATATTTACGAAATTTCGTTATATACAAAAATTGATTATATAAAAACACATGGAATTTTTTAAATTTGTTTCCATATTTACCTTTTTGGATCTTTTTTTTTAAATTTACAACGGTTTTGATCAAATAGAATTCCCTTTATATTCTAAGCGATTTTTGTAACCACTTACACTAGAGACAGCTTCATAAATAAATGTTAGCAACGTATTAATAACAATAAAAAAAATTTAAAAAAAACATTTAAAGCTGTTTTCGCTGTGAAAACTTTTAAAAAAAGGTTTAATTTATCTAGATCCCTTTAACTGTTTAGGATTTCAACTTTACATAAGAGCAGAAAATTCGATTTCGACATATATATAGTATATAGCTTAGTAAACTCACTAATGCCAAAACAAATTTTATAAAAAAAATTCAATTAAAACTGATCAATTTTCACACATAATGCATTTCCTTTTTCGTAAAGTTTACAAGTAGTAAGATACTTTAATAGTAATTTTTTTTTTTTACATTTTTGTCAAGAATAAAAATCTACCAGATTCAAATAATACAGTACAGTCGAACTCGTTTATAACGAGCTCGGATTTAACGAGAACTCGGATTTACCTAGGGAAAAGAAAATATTTGGTTGGATCAATGTTAAGTCTATGAAACAGAAGTCGCTTTTAACGAGCAAGACCCGGTTTTAGCGAGCAATATTTTTCTGTCTTGCAAAATATAGATTTTATTGTTTTCANTTACTCGAGATTACGCTATTATTTTCATCCTTTTTATCGTTAAATTTTCTTACTTTAGTTGTTAATTTTTGTTTTGTTGTTAATGTTTGTTGTTTTTCTACTATATAGTCTATATCCCAATTTAGTTATTTTTTATACTCTTTAAATTAAATAAATATTAATTCACAGTAAAGATGCATGTTTCATACGAAAATGTCTAGTGTACTTCCATTTGTGATACGTGAACTTAAATTTTTGCTTATTCTATGTAAATTCAAATGGAGCTAAATAATTGTCAATTGCATTTAGAGAAATACAATTTATTTCTTTAGACAGTAGAAAAGATGGGCAATATTATTTGAGTAAACTTTTAAGGTTTATATTAAATTGACTATTGAAAAATTAACAATCTTATCTTTATTTCACTATATCTCAAAACTTGTTTTTCTGATATTTTCTTTTATTTCAAATGCAACAACTCAAAATGTTTTAGTTCAATTTACTTGAAATTTTTCATGGATGTTATATATATGAATGTCTAAGGAATAAACTAAAATCTAATTAATTCAATCATAATTTTTTATTTTACAGCTCAATTAAAACATTTAAATTGAAATTTTTGACTGTTTTTATAAAATTAGTTACGACATCAGGTGTAAAAAATTTAAATATTAATATTTTGACAAATGTGTAGTCTATTCCCTAAATTGATTATTTACGAGCACATTAAAACAAACATAATTTAAAAATATAAATTTTTAATTAAGTTAGGCGGTTTTTAAAAAAGGTTATTTTTTAATGAATTTGGACCAGTTTTTCCCCTGTAATTGAAAAAAAAAAAATTTATTTTTTATTGTTGTATGTTTATATCATGTTTTAGCACAGAATGCCTGCATAAATTCACTTAAAAAAAATTTTAATCAAAAATTTCAAAATTTTGTTATCGAAGGTGTTCGGATACCTTAACGACATAGAATTATTAGACAGCACAATACGTTTTGAAAAAAAAGTAGAAAATAAAGGGATCGCTTTAGTAGATTAAGATAATTTTTCGTGATAATTTTTTGAAATTTCAATGAAATTTTCCTCAAAACTTTAAAGCAATAAAATGATGCTATTCGCGATTTTGAATACGAAATTTAAAACTACACATTTGTCAGTTTTTAGATTTTTTAAAAATATAATTTTAACTTATGAAAACCGATTTAGGACATACTTTTAACATCAATTGCGTACAAAACACTAAAAGCAGGAAAATGTATACTATTTAATTACTTATCAGAAACTGTTGATTGCAGAATCATATTGGCATAATTTTGTCTGTAAAAATTAATAAAGAATTTAAAATACCGCACGCTTTATATCTCAAATTGTAATTGGGTGGTGGCTTTGTATTTTACTTGCATCGGTTCTGCCAAATAGAGTAAATATCAATCATCAGTTTATTAGTGAAAATTAAATAAAGAGTATTAAAAGCATATTTAATGTTTTCCGACCCTGTCTCCGCCCCCTTGACAGATGAATTCGGTCGGGAGAGGAAGGTCCTCTTAAAGAATAGTAGTTGAAGGCAAATTATTTAATACTGTAATAATAGTAATAATAGTGGTTTACTATAATAATAGTGGTTTGATGTACTTCTGTAATAAGTAAGTGTCTTTAGAGAGGGCTCACTTTGTCAGAAGAGACAGATAGTTTTATAAATAGTTGCAAACATTTTTTGATTCGGACAACTATTCCCAAAGACAGGCAAAATGCACGAGGCATTAAAAATTATATTAATATACCGCTCTCCTTGAAAAGAAACAATGGAATCAAACTTTCCAGTTTATAGCTAGCTGAAAACGTTTAAAGAAATCCTTGTATAGGTACGCTTCTTTGGTCTGTCTTCGTAATTTAAGTTATCGTTCGCAATTATTAATAAGAATATTAAAGTTAGTCTCTTTGATTATTAAGATTGCATTTTCTTAAACTCCACTTGTTGTGGAAGAGTGTTTGGATGCTCGAGATGTCTGAAAATCTAATGTAATCATTGCAGGAAAGAATGAAACTATTTCAACTATATAAACAAAAATCTCCAGAAGGAATACTTTGCTATGTTCTGTTAAAAAATTTAATTTTTTAAAAAAAATAATAAAAAGAATAAAGTTGTTGTTTTTAGTGAATGATCCACTGTCCACTTTGCTAGATGCTTCGAGTCATAGCTTAATTTGCCCCTCGTTCTATGAGCCGCATGGTAGAAATCTCCGTATTTCCCTAAATGTCAGTGACGAACAAAGACATAACTCCCCGCCCGTGGCAAACTCTTCTATCAGATGCCCAAAAACATAACTGTAATACACTTAAAATGAGTTGGAAAGATACGTACGATCTTAAAAGTAAACTGTAATTATATATAAATCCATTTTCCTGTTTTTCAAGCGAAAATTGATCTTAAGTAAAAAAAATTATTATTTCAACGAAATATTTGTGTTGATATATATTCAAAAAGTTTTCATGATCTGAAACTCCATTGTTTAATTTCTTTTAAAATTATATATTTCGTCATGAAATTGATTGTTTGAAGGAAATCTTTAGAAGTTTGTAACTTAATTCCATAACAGAGTGTCCTTAAACATTGAGAGTTTAGTGTCCTTCCACTGAGAGTTTAACTTACTTCCATAACAGAGTCCAACTTAATTCCATAACAGAGTGCCTCCATTGAGAGTTTAGTGTCCTTAAACAATAATTCCAATGATGGGGGACCGTGGATGTCCCCCGCTAGGCGTCAATACCAACTGTATTGGTCATGGCATTATGGATGCAAATTGAATGAATTCGATTATTATATCATAGTTTATTATGAATTATTCAGTTCACCTTCCTACACATACAACTGAATTTAATCTTTTCGATTGAAAGTAAACATTCTAACACGTGTTACTTCTTGGTCAACCGATTGAAGATCATTGACTTATCACTCGATCTGCCTCTAATTATACTATTGGTAAGCGTAGGAACACTTGTTTAGGACAATCGTAGGTCAACAACATTCCCGATTTTCCCTAGACACAAACCCACGAACAGAATCATCGGATCACTTTGAGGGGCCCAGGATAAAACATTTTGGAGGACTCTTATATTCTCTTTTTGAGTGGCGCTAGGAAAATGAATTACTTAGGACCCTGAATTTTTGCTTATATAATTGATGTAAATATGATTCATTTTTTTTTTATTTTTCAAATTTTATTCCTAAAAACGAACAATATTAACAATTAATTACATTTTTCTAACATGTCTGTTTATGCCTAATATGTCTGTTTAGATGTTTAACAAGTATTGTTATCCGCTATTTATATTTGTGATTGAAAATTGTTTAGATTTTTTCTAAATAAAAAATATTTCTTTACAAAAAAAGTCTTTTTATAAAGACTCTTTTAGATAAGTCAAACTGTACACAAAAATTCTTCAAATCTTTATAATGAAAAAAAGAAAAGAAAAAAAAGAGAGTTGAATAATTTTTTATGCTAAATAAACTTTATTATCCATTATTTATATATGTGTTTAGAAATTAATTACTGAGTTTTTAAATCGGATATTCGTTACGAATAAAAAAATGGAAAAAAGAAACAATCGCATTCTTTCAAGTAAGTCAAACTGCATTCGTTGAATCTTAATATCGATAAAAAAAATTTCTTGGAATCGTATCCATTTTAAATACGGACTAAAACTTTAATCAACCTTGAAATTGAGAAAAGAGAATTCAAGTATTACAATGACACTTAAAATTATGCTTCAATTGTTTTTTTTTTATTATTATTTATTTATTAATTTGACTGCTCTTTCTAAGCGCAAGAAGGCTAAGGAGTTTAAAATAATAAAAGTTAGAAGATTTTCCAAAAATACAGAGACAATATTGATATTAGGATGAAAATAAATAAAAACGAATTTTAATCTTTTTTTTTAAAAAAAAATATTTTCCCTTGTGAAGAGTATTGCGTAAAAAAATTATCCACTATAAGCAAATCTTCAAATATATTTTTAATTTTTTTCTAACAATAGAAATCATACGACTTCAAGAAATAGATCAATCTTATTTGAAATTTCCACTCCGCATAACTTTACTGGATTCTACGACTAAACCCTATTTCAGTACTAAAACCCTCAATTGAATATTATTTAATCATAGTCATTTGTCATATATTTGATGTATACTGTTATTTAATGATCATGATTAACCCTTTTCCCACTCTCAGGGTTAAGAGTATCTTGAAAAAATAGGACGCCTACCACTCATAAAAAAATCATTAAAAAAAACTCATGAGAATATTGCCATATTCTATAAAAACAGACTCTTTTCCAGAGAGCTATGAAAATGGCTCGTTGCCAAAATGTAAAGAAGAATAAAAAAAACCGTAAACACCCAAACGTGGGGAAAAAGAATGTCGCAAGAAGGAATTATTAACTTCGGAAAACACTCCTATACTCTTTTGTTGCTTGTAGATGCGGTGATTTTTACTTCTTCCTTTCTCTTACGCAAAGGGTGGAAGAAGTTAATGCGAAATCCTACGCATTGTAATGCATAGTCATCAATAGTTCCGCTTTCTGATTGCCTATTCGCATGTGGAATTAGTTTAGTGGGTATCGTCTGCTCTTTTGGATAACTTTGTTTGTGTTGAGTTGCTGTGTGCTTCTTATGGATTGAATCGTTTGCTAATGAATTGAGTATGAATTCAGGTAAATATTGCAAATGCAGTTTATTTTATTTAGCTATTTTATCTTATTTTTTAATTTTTGTTTATGATATTTATAATTAGACATGAATAAAATTATTACTTGTAGAATTTATTACTTATATTTTATTACAAAAAAGAATAAAAAAGAATCAGTATTGTTTTATGTTTAACAGATATGTACTACAAATTCTAACAAAAACTAATCGCATATATTAGTGTTACTTTTTTGAAGGTATTTGGTATCTCAAACGTTACCGGCATTTGGCTATTTTATAGTTTTATAGTGAAGTGCATTGTTTTGATAGAAAATTTAGATACCTACTGAATGTTGTGTATTTAGTATTATGTAAAAGTCCATTAAATAGGATAAATAAAATTTCATTTTTTTGCATGAGTGGCAATTCCATTTTCCATGAGTGGCACTTCTATTCAAGTATCTTCCGCTTTGTGCATGAGAAACGAGTATTCAGTCGATTTGAAAAACACAGTCACGATTCATAAATTAATATTTTTATTTGCATAAATATTTTTATTTGCATATTTTTTTATTTGCATATATATTTACTAATACAAATAAATAAATAAACAACTAAAAAAATTCTTCTGTCTTAAGACCAGGTGCGTAGCAAGTATTTATAACGAGCGGCGACAAATTCAGATTTTAGGCCCACTCTCAGAATGATGTCGAACTAGAATAGAACTTTTTAGTTTTAGATTATTTAAAAACATAAATTCATGGCTCGTCATTTTGTTATAGACTCTAAATTGAATAAGAATTTGCAAGCATTAAATGGTGTTTTTTAAAACAACGTTATTCTATAACTTAATAAATTTTGATTCGGTTTGGTAATTATTACGACTGCTAATGTTCAACTCTGTAGCCTGGTAATTTTGAACCCAACTCCTGGATCAGTATCCCCAGAGGTATGATTTGTTATGGCAACATGGAGAGCTTTGTAACTCGACAGATTAATCATTGTAGATCTGAATTAGTGCATCAGTCGATGGGGATCGAACCCACGATATAAATTAGAAAAAATTCATTATTTCAACATTATTTAATAATTAGCATTAATTTCAACGCCATTTTTTATTCGTTAGATGCCCGAGTCCACCATTTAAGTAAAAATAGTTTGCAAAAAATGAAAACTGTTCTGAATGAAAACTACACTAATTATGACATCTTATTGAATACTTAGGTAATGTGGATAAAAAAAAAGTAAAGAAAATATGAGACTTATAAATAGAAAATGAAACGCGCGTTACTTAAAAAAGATAAACATTTCATTCTCGAATTTATTTCGAATTACATTTCGCTAATTTGACGCCTCTTTGAGCCTGCCCCTGGAGACCCTTCGTCTGCAGAAGACCAACAGTCTTGCACAGTTTGAAGAAGTAGGGGTTCTGATATGAATAGTAACATTTGATATAGTATAAGAAAAAATTTATTTTTTTAAATTTTAATTACTATATGGTAGAGTAGTATACAACTCCAAACCAGCATAAACCGTAGCATTAACATAAATGATTGCCATCTTAAAAGCAAGCATCCTCTGTCGGGCTGTCAGGGGAATTCTTCGTTGTTTAATTTAGTCACTCGAAAGTCATACTTGAGTCACACTCAAAGCGTCACTCGAAAAAATCTTCCACTATGGCTAATTAGACGACATTTTCCTTAGAGAAATATGTTTTTCGTTTATTATTGAATTTCAAATTATGAGGAGAAAAATGCATGGCTACAAATTAATTATCTGAATACGCTTTTTATTATTTAAAGAAAGAGTATTTTTAAAATTCTCAGAGCTATTCGACTAAGTTTACTCAAATTTTGCATTTTACCATGTAAAACTACAATCTTTAAATTAATGTAAAAATCTACATATCCTATGATTTAAAAAATTTTCTACTATTACTAATAAATAAAATATTAAATATTTCTTGAATACTATTTTGTAATTGGAATTATCTTTGGATAAACGAATTTTATAACTGTGTGCAAAAAAATTCTCAATTCAATTAAAAAGTTCTCGAGATATGGCGAAATACGCTAAGAGTAAAATTAACATTAAAGTGTCCAAATTTTGGACCTCTCTCTTGATTAATATCATCCCATTTTTGGCTACCCCCCTTAATTTGGGAGTCAAGCATCCGAATCTGTCGAAAGAAAGGTTTGTTTATTCAGAGATACTGCGTTTTTGTGTCTGATTTTGTAACTTAAATTATCATTAACTATAACTACATAAATTGACCATATTCATTAACTATATAAATTATAACATTAATTAGCATATTTGAAATCACTCTTTTGAGCCATTGAGTCCTAGAATGTGGAGATTCTATCATTAAATCAAAAGTTATTCATAGTGGTCGTTTTTTTGTGTGCACTGTACAGTATATTATTATAAAAAATTTTTAGCGCAACGCCTTATGACCATTTCATAACATTCCATGGAATTTAAAGAAAAATAACAGTAATTACCATTTTCGGAATTCTTATAAACCATTAAGCCCAAATAAAACATATTCCTGCATAAAAAATATGTCATTTAAAATTAAAATTTCCTTAAGTTTGCAAAAAAATATATTAATTTTTTCCCTGCTAAATGGTTGTTAGTGTAAGATTATCATATTAGAACCAATATACATTCTTAAATTAATGAAACAATCAGCGACATTTAAAGCTAATGTACTAGATAATAAAGTTTAAAAAAATCATGTGCTTTAAATTTTTCGTAAAAAAGAATAGGTTCAGAAAGTTATACATTTATCTTTTTTACAGAAAGCTATGTTTGGAATTCGTGAAACGTTGACGTCAATGTAATATATAATTTTATTAAGGTAACTTTCTCATTTTCATGAAATTATTTTTAAAAAAACAAGAGATTATACTTATGCGGTAATTACACTTTTTCTCCCTTTTACACCTCTTAGTAACACTTTTTTCTAATAGCCGCAGAATACAATTGTTTCTGAAATTGCTAATTACAATTTGGATAATCAAAAATATTAAATAACAAATTGTACCGTAGCAATAATATTTTCCTTAACATTTAAAATTACAAAATTGTGATGGTGATTAACTTTGATCTCCTTCGGGGTTTTACTTTTAAAATTGAAATGTTTATTAACCAAATTAATCACCTTTTTTTGCTAATGTGTCTAAATAAGCAGAAGTTTTATTTTTACTGTTAAACGTGATGGATAAATTTGTAACTTAAACTACTATCTAGAGATTGTAAAAGCTATTGAAAACTACTAGGGTTATTTTTCGGATTTTCTGATCACTTATTGAAGTGTTATTTCTAGAATTTTTTTATGAGAAATAAATAAACAGAGAGAAGTGTTTTTCTTTATTTTTTTTATTTTCTAGACTTATTGAAAGAGCTTACTTAATTTTCTAATGACTTATTGAACGATTCTTAATCGGATTTCCTAAAACCTCATTGAACAAAGTAATGCACATCAAAATATTTTTGACTTATAAATCGAGGTCTTCCTTTAAGTTATTATTTTTGAATGAAACAAGGAACACTAGAAGACATTTTGAATTACAAATCGATAATTTACTTGAAAATATTTACATTAAAATATGAAAAAAAAATATATGAAAAAAAAAATTTACATTAAAATACTGTTTAGCTTACAAATAGATCATTTATTTCGTAGTGTTAGTTTTGAATAAAACAAGATACAGAATAACCTTTTTGGATAACATATTGATAATTCGCTTTAAAATATTAATTTTGTTAAAACAAGTCTATAATTTAATTAAAGTATTATTTAAACAAATAAGGTACAACAAAACACTTTTTGGGTAACAAATTTATTATTTACTATTAATTAATATAAGTCTTTGCAAATAAAATAGGCCATCTCAAGGTAAAGTGACTTATCCCCGCTTCAAATTTTTCGAAATCTCCGTTACCATGGTTTCGACAAATTTTGCTTTTTACTCGACGTAAGCATATTCCAACTTAACTTACAGCTGCGCGGGGGGGGGAATAGATTTCCCGAAACCATGGAAACGCCAGGGAGAAAAGTGTGGAGAATGAAGAAATCGCTTCACCATGAAACGTATTTACAAAGAAAATCAGTTTTGAATAAATTAAGGTACTTCAAACCTCTTTTTGGATACAAAATCAATGATTTCTTTAAAGTTTTAACTTTAAATGAAATAAAGTACATCGAAACACGTTATGGATTATACAGTGAAACATGCGGCTAAACTATATAAGGTTTTGTAGGTTATTTACGCATATTTCGTATAATATATATGAAACATGAGATTTAATGTGTTTTAACATTTGGTGAAAACAAATTAAATACTTACTAATCATTTGAAAATGTCTCCAATTAAACAATTTTCCTTTCTATTTTTATCTTGGACATTAGAAAAAACAGAAAGGTTCTTTGGTTCGTTGACTGTTTGTATAAACATTTTACCTTACTCATAAAAGTTTTTGAATTATTTATTCTTCGTGCGTGTTCGAAATTACATAATTTAATAGACATGAATCAGTAGGCTGTGTATGATATCGTGCGACGACAAAATATTCGAAATAAAAACATATATTTTACATCGTGCATTCAACTATACTGTAGTAGTTGAGACATTGGATCTAATATATCTAAAACAATTCACATCGGATTGAAGGGCAGGTTTTTTGAAGGACAAAAATGTCTGATATTTCAAGTTTTACGCATGATTCATGCTTTGGATGTTATTGTCTGCATTATTTCTCATGTTCGAACATTTCTAAAACAATGAAGTAATAAATTATAAAAAGTAAAAATCCCCAAACGAGAAAAATTCAACAAATGGTGTAGGCTTTTGAGAAATTAATGTGAAAGTCATTTTCTTGTCTTCACAGTTGTATTTGTAAAAGTGTTGAAACTATAACTATGTTTTATAAATTAGTAGCATTTTCAATGAAATAGGCATTATTAATGACATTTTTATTGAGAAAATTTTTTTTAAATTATTAAACGGAATTTTGAAAAACATTTTTGATTCCATGATCAAAAATTATCTTATTTATCAGAAAAAAAAGACGCGTAATGAAAAAATTAACTCACGCCTTCTCACGTAGTTGTAAAGTCTTGCTGTCTTCGTAATCATGTTATTAACAATTAAAATTAAATGAAAGTTTAATATATTCGTGAAAACAAATGTTGTTTGAATTAGTGAAAACAGTTTTTTTTCTTTTTCATTTTCTTTTTTCTTTCCATTTCTTTTTTTTTATTATTATTATTATGCAAAATGCAAAAATGTTTTATTCAAAATACTTGCTTTTTGATAATAAATTAACCATTAACGTTGAAGAGAGCTCATATTGTCATTTAAATAATGTTGAGAATCAGAAAAATATATTAGTATAGATATGAACACAAAAAAATGCGTAAAGAGTTTACACTCTTATGCTTGGGCATGTAAAAAAGCGATGATTTTTTATTTTTATTTCAAAGCGTGGCTAGGTTGCAATTCTCTCCCCTAAACGGTTACAGAATCACCTGCTGGTAAACAGTTGAACTACTACTTAGATAAATGAGTTAATTGTTTTTTTATTTTTAATTAAATTTATGAAGTCCTTTGCAATCATTTGGTCATTTGTCCAATGAAAAGTATAGAAGTTTAGTCTTTAAGTAGTTTTGTGTTAATGGAAACAAAAGTATATTTTGTAAAGAAAATTGCAATTAATTTTAATTTCTCGCCATTTTCCTTTGTTTTCAAATTTCTTTTAATGTTGAATAAAATATGAATTTGTATGAGCAACTTCCATCATTGATCTTTATAAAGGAATAAAACATAAAAATACGAAGAAAAAAATTTTTTATTGTAAAATTGTACTTCTTTTTAATTTTTTTTTGTAGTAAAATTTACCATATGACAAACAGATAAACAGAGAAGCAATTAAAACTATGACAAACACTTTTTTACGAATAATGGAACCAAAACATAAGATTAAAAAAAATCGTGTTACCACATAAATGCTCAATTCGCAAAATAAAAAGCGGATCACACTGAATAACTTTCAATCTAATGATTGTATTTTCACTTTCTAGGACTCAATCCTAATGGTTCGAGCGGGTGACCTCAAATTTGCTAATTAATAAGCGCAGACGATATTTTAAGTTATAAAATCAGACGCAAAAACTTACATTCTCTGAATTGCCTCTTTTTGGACAGATTCGGATTTCTGACCCCCTAAGTATAGGGGTAGCCGAAAAGCAAAAAAGTCATATATTATAAATTCGATTTCTCGGGAACTATTCTATAAATTTCACCCAAATTTCGTATATTTTTTAAAATGATAAAAAAACTTTGTACTTTACAAATAAATTTTTTTTCTAATATTATTAAACAAAATTTAAAAAATAATACATATTTAATAAACGTTATTTTTTTCATGAGATTATGTTTGAATAAATGAATTTTATAATAGTGTTCAAAAAATTTTCAATTTGCTCAAAAATTTCTCGAGATGTAACGAAATACGCAAAAAGTAAAGCTAAGGTCCTGAACTTTGGGACCATATTTCCCAGATAGCGGCTACCCCCTATAATTTGGAGGTCAGAAATTCAAATTCGTCGAAAAAAAGGTATACTTATTTAGAGAAAGTATGTTTTTGTGTCTGATTTTATAATTGAAAATATCGCCTGCACTAATTAATTAACATATTTGAGGTTACCTCTTCGAATCATTAAGAATGAGTCATAGAACGTGAAGATACGATCACTAGAAAAAAAGTTATCAAAAGGGTGGCCCTTTTTTTATTCTGCGCACTTCACAATCTGAAAAAAAGAAACCACAGAATCCCATCTTTATTTAGTAGTTTCCATCAACTATCAAAATTTACAGTATCAGCTAATCGTTTCCCCTTAATGTTGCTAGAGGGCACCCTTGCTCATTGGGGGAGGAGAAGATTAAAGCGTTACGATGACTTGAAAGTTGGTCGCTTTTAAGCATTATCGTTCATGGGTTTGACATTTCTGTACGAAAAGAATCTTTGCCAGAATCTTTGGCTATTTTTAAAAAAAAATAAAAATAAAAATCTGGCTCTATGGCACTTGTTGTATACTAAAGTATTTTAAAGAAACACATGTTATTAAAAATAGACTCAAATTTATTAGTGATGTAATTATTTTTTAAATTATATTGATAATTAATAAAATAAAATAGTAAAATTATGACATCTACTTTTCTGACCCATTAATATGTTTTTCTGAAAATGCATGTTTCATAAAAATTGTTTTAAAGAAAAGTTATGATATTCAAAAATTAAGCCTTTTAATGTAAACGAGAACTCATGACGTCTCTGAAATTACGTTGATAGATAAAAAAAAAAAATTAAAAAAAAATAACATGATTATTATGACTTTTCCATGAAAACATTCTTTGTCTGAACTATAAACGGAGCATATTCTATGTAAAGTTAAAGCAAAGACGTGCTTTTAAATAGAAACTATTAATTAAGTATTGAATTCTTGTTATTTTTGAAATAATGTTCATAATTGGGTGCCTGCAAGTGACTCACGCTTGGGTATCGAACCTGGCACGCTGCGGAATCGTGGCATTTGTTTATACCACGATTTAGCATCCAATCAGGTTCGACACGCTCCGTGACGTCGCTCGCAGGCAGCCAATTAAAACTGATCTGAAAATTGATTCAGCGTGATAATAAACAAAATCCAATAGCTGCTAAGTTAACACGCCGAATTGTTATACACAACCAACTGATTTCTTCTTAAGTTGCAAACACCCAATAATTAAAATAAATAAATTTATTAATGTATCTAAAATTATTTTAAAAAATTTAAATAAAATTTAATGAACTACAAAAATTTAGATTTAAAAAAAAATTAAACTGTTAAAAAGAATTTCCTTAGACTTTTTGCTTATTACGATGTTTTTTTTTCTTTTTTTTTTTGACATTTTAATGTTGTATAAGTCATAAATATCATTTTAAAAAAAGTTCGCGCAATACAAATTTTCGTCATACCAGGTTACACAGGGTATTACTGAATAAAAATGGCTGTTATTTAGATACCGATGTTTTTGCTAGTTAATATTCCATAACATTAAAATGCTTGCTTTTAAAAAAAATATTAAGCTTTGTCAAATATTAAAGTCAATGAAAAAATATTATAATTAACGAAGAATACATTTTTTAACACAAACTAATTTAACTTCCGATCACAAATTCTCTTTGCCCACATCTTCTTTGTTCTTTTTCACGTATATTTAACTACTAAATCAATAATTTAATGATTCAATAAATTTAATTTTTCTGTAAAATTTCACGCAATTTAATAAAATACAGTTTTAAAAAATATGTATAATCTCTTTTATTGAAAACAATATACATGAAAATGGAAAAAATAATCAAATTTTTCATTCGAAAGATTTTTTCTTTATTCGCTGAAAAAAATTTCCGCTTGATCTAAGCTGATGTTTTGAATTGAAATTTACGCCACTGCTGAAATTATTTGTCGCAATTGTTTGAAAGTTGTGTCTGAATGTTTGTGCAAATGAATGTAAGAATTGTCTAGGTTTAATGTTAGGAAAGTTTTTCTAAATGTAATTTTAAGCTGTTATATTATATATCTATTTTTTAATTTCTCTTGTATTTTGTTAAAGAAACGACCCATCTATAAATATAAATACCTATAACCAGATATATACTAATTCAGGTAAATGCCAGGTATACTCCTGTGTACCAGGGATATATGAATTAATAATATTTTCTGATAACATATCGTTCCTAAGCAATCTTAAAGCTTATTATATTATAAGCTCCGAACTAAAATGATGTCATATTGATTTCAACTACAAGGACATTTAATAATAAAAATCAAATATTCAGATTTTCTTAATCAAGTTCTTTTAATCATTGTTTCATATTAGTGAAAGATCAATCATATGTTTAACGTTTAATTAGAGTAATTTACAATTATTTATTTATTATTTTTATTCAAAATATTTGGAAAACATTGCAACCAAGTGTACACTTGGTTACAGAGCTTTTTTGATTCCAGGTTCGAACCCGGGGTACGTATCGCAAATATTATTATGCTTTAACATTTAAAGCCATCTTTTGTTAATTTTAATCCCTGAAGAGTTTTAAACGACTGACATTCTTTCATAGTCATAAATATTATTATATTTTAACATGTATCATAAATTTTAACATAGTGAGCCAAGTTTTGTTAATTTTAATAGTTAAAAATTTTAAACAACTAATATTCTTTTATAGTCACTAAATTTTTTATTCTAAATGCTAAAAACAAATTATAATGAATCACCGGAGTCTTAACAAATCTTTTTAAATATACATTATTTCAGTTTCTGAAAATGTAAAATACATTCTGGTAGTTTCGTAATATTTAGGTGTTTTCCAAACTCTGCGAGTTATTATGCAATGATATTTTTCAAATTCTTAGAAAGGCGCAATAATTCCATGTAAGCTTACAGTACATCCGGTAAAAATAAAACAGGGAGGTTTAGTTTTAATTTCTCAAAAAAAGAAAGATAAAAAAGAACTTTTGTGGTTTTCTTCGGAGTAGAATTTTTGCATTCTTAGTTGAGAATCTTTAGTAGCCAGCAATTAGGATAATTAACTATCAGCTAGAATACTTTTAGTTTATTCCAAACACGTGGATATCTAAATTCAAATGTTTTCATTTGTTTTTCTATAATTCGATGTTAATTGTTCAAGTTATAAAACTCATCTCGTAAGCAAAACAGCATAGAGAACAGTTTTGTTACTCGCAAAGGTTTTTCTGAAAAAGCAATATTTTTTTAAAAATCAATACCAAACAACGCAAATAATCTTTTTAACCTCCTGCTTTTCTCAAAAAAATTTTTCTATTTAATAAATTTGTTATTCTTATTAAGCATTTCAATACCCTAAGATATTCTTATTCATTGTTATTTCTTTTTTTCACGTTGTATTATTTCTCCTTTTCTGGAAAATGATCAGCAATCAAGATTAAAGCGAAAAAATACTCATTCAATGTATAAAAATATGTGGTTTAAATTATATATTGATGCAAAAACCACGTTTTTTCTACCTTTCAATTTATGCATTGTGAAATTTTCATATTTACTCGTATATGTTTACAATTATTATTTTTAAGAATATTTTAGAAAAAAATACCTTTTTTTTCATTTGTGTAAGAAAACATCAATTAATCATAAAATTAAGAAAAAGCAAATTAAATGTTTAATCTTAAATCTAAGATAAAATGACAAGGAAATTTACCTTTTAACGCCATTTCCTTTCAATTACAGGTTCCCCTTTCAATTTAAATGAATGCCCATTCTTTATTTACATAAAAATGTTTCTCAAAATGTATTTCTCGGTACATTTTATGGTTTTACAATTTTTTTGTGATGCTTTTTTATACTTTTAACATTAACATAAGTAGACTTGTGTATACTTTTAATTGTTTAATTTACAAAAAAGAGAAAAAAACATTATTCAGTTCTTAGATGTTAACGTATGGTATCTCGTATTAAGTCTAAAACGATTTCGATTATTTTGTCATACATAAATCACTGTATAGCGTCATCGTTTATAAATTGTTAAAATCTCAAAATAAAAAGCATGAAGTCATTCTTAAAACTGCTTAGTTAGATCATTGTCATAATATACAGGAAAATGACTTGTGTTTAAAAAGTAAGTGCTGTGATTGGTTACCGATGCAGGGGCGACGAAAATTGTGACACGCGTTGCAAATATGCGGAGGTGGCAGGTAATATCTACAGGAAAATCACTACTTGGCTTAACGCCTTCAAAACTTTAATTTACTTATATCATTCTTTAAGAAAATAATCCCACTTTCACTTTTTAAAACAAAAGCTACATGCTTTTTTTCTGGGAGAAATTGGTAGAGTATAACGAAGAAAGGTTACAAATTTGTAATGGTTAAATTTGTAAGGTATCAAGTAGATATATGCCGGCGGTGAATTGGATAATTTGGCCTAGTGACGAAAATGAAGGTGATCTTCATTTGCATGGCGCCACCGAAATTTCGATTTGCATCAAAATTGTCATTTTGGAATGCGCTAGATCAGTGTTTCCCAAAGTGTGGTACGCGTACCCCCAGGTGTACAGAAACAGTTTAGCGGGGGTACGCGATCTTATGCAAAATATCTTGTAACAAACGAAAATTTCAAAAAAATTTTACTAAAAGCAAAGTTAACCATGAAAATTTACGATTACGTACTTTTCTATTGGCTATTTTTTGCAGAGTTAACAGTTAATAATTAGTGGTGTCAACAGCCAGTTGCGATTTTTAACTTTTGTGCTATTTTTTTTGTAGCAAGAAATACATAATTTTTTTTATTAGTGGTACACAGCGTTACGAAAAATTTAAAAAGTGTAAAGTCATAAGTTTGGGAAAGACTGCGCTAGACTAATTTGGAAAATCTCCAGTATTTACTAATCAGCCTCTGACACTACAGTGAACATACATACTTTTTCTAATTAGAAAATAGATCATTTTTGCTCAATTAGCTTCTCATATTTCAAGCAGTTTGCAATAAGCTCAGACTGGTGAAGGCCTTATCAAAATTTTGTTAAATAAGCCTAAGCAAATTAAGTCTGATTGAGTAGTTTTTCCCACATTTCCCATTTAACCTAAAAGCATATAAAAAGGATGTTTGTACCTTAAAAATATCAAGAACATTAAAGATACTAAAATTTTCTATTGGTAGCAAATATTCCAATTAGGCTAGTGCGAGCCGTAGTGGCTCAAGGGATAGAGCTTTCGCCTCTCGATGAAGTAAACCTAGTTCAAATTCCAGCTATGGCTAGTCGATACGAATTCCGCACCCAGCTCGCACCGACCACAGTGCTGACGTAAAATAACCTCAGTGGTAGTCTGATCACGGGTTAGAGTCGCCTTAGTCGTTAGGCTAACAGTTAAAGGTTTTCATAGTTTTTCTTTTCATATAACGCAAATGTGGGTAAGTTTCATTTAAGAGTCCACCACGAGGGCAAATTTCTCTCATAACTTTATCCAGGAGTTTCCTTGTCTTCTGGATTGGGTTCGAAATTACACGACTATTTAATATTGTTAGTCATAAATTCAAAATTCGGTCGGCTGCTCAACGACGTTTATAAAAATAAAATTAGCCTGGTGCTGTGAAAAAAGTCGGATTTTTGAACTAGATCAAGGCATCTTTATATATTTAAGAATATATGAGGATTCTCTGCAATGTATCCCCTGCAAAGAAAATATTTTTCGCGCTTATTTTTGAAGATGTTTTTTTCTATCATTACTTTTTATACATTCAAGATTTTGTTCCTAACATTATAGAAATAAAATTTTAAATTTTAATCGCGATATGAAATGAAACTGAAACAAAAAAAAATATTTACAATTGCCTCAAAAAAGTATTCGATGCTAATGTACTCACACAACTCAAATGAAATAAAAGGCGAATGTAAGTGAACAGGATGCTTCCATTGGTTGAAATGAAAGGGTAAACATATCGAAGAGAAATAATCTAAGCTTGCATAGACACTTGATGGTTTCAAACCCTATTCGAATCCGCGGAAAGTGATTTTAATATGATTACTATCATTTTTTTTTTATCTTGTCCAACTAGAGATAAATATTTTTAATTTCAATTAATAAATTATTTCAATTTAAACGTTTAGTAAGATGCTGTCAAAATATTCATTTTTAAGATTAGTTTTTAAATTATTTATTTACAAAAGAAACTAGAAATAAAATTTTTAAAAAATATATAATTTTAGAAAAACAAACAATTTTGGAAAAAAAATTTTTTTTATTTTTTGTGGAAATTATTGAAAAAGGTAAAATTATAGAAATGTACACGGAATTATCTATAATATTTATTACATATGTATGCAAGTGTAGTATGGAATTAGTTATTAATTATAAATTACACAGAACAGTGCATAGTTGCTATAATTTTTTGGCGTTGAGGTAAACTGAAAAAAATTTCACATTTCATAATTTAATTTCTTTTTACTTTTGCACTGTTATAGTTTTATTTATTTATTTATTAATTTTTTGTTTGTTTATTTACTGACAACACATATTTTCAAGCGCATTAGAATCAATTTATTACTTTATTGCAAAAACATTTAATTTAAAAAACAATGACATTTTTAGTAATATATTCGCATTAATTTTTTCAAAAATTTTTTATTTTGTCGAATTTATATAATTTTTTGCATGATAACGAGTTCTGTATTCACAAATGTATTTAATTTAGCTCATTACCAAAAATGGTGGCAACAGTAGGCACCAAATTTTTTTCCAGTGTATCTTAAAAATTTTCCATTTAAAAAATATGAGGAATGAAGTATCATTGTTTGTGAATATTGTTATTTTTCTAAAATAATCAAATGTCAGGGAAATAATATTATTCGAAATGTCACTAAAAATAATTACTTAAAATGTATGTAGCGTTTATCCTCCATTCAGGGAAAAAAAATATTAGGAATGAAGAATCATAGTTGGTGAATATTGTAAATTTGCTAAAATAATCAAATGTCAGGGAAATAATATTATTCGAAATGTCACTAAAAATAATTTCCTAAAATGTATGTGGCGTTTATCCACCATTCAGAGAAAAAAAAATATGAGAAATGAAGAATCATAGTTTGTGAATATTGTTAATTTGGTAAAATAATCGAATGCAGGGAAATAATATTATTCGAAATGTCACCAAAAATAATTTCTTAAAATGCATGTGGCATTTATTTGCACGATGACGTAAATAAATGAATAAGTAAAAACGGTGAAATTACGCACATGATTGTGGGTTCCATCACATAAAGATAAAAAAAATAATTTTTAAAAATGTTTAGTCATTTTAAAAGCCGCTTACATCATTATTTTGCTTTTAAGAAATGAATCCAAGCGTGAATAAAGATGTCTTCTGTTTTCTTTAACCACAAGATAGGTGTTGTGTGAAGGTTAACTTCAAAACAACTCACAATAATGACGTTGACAGAGACAAACAAAAGGGAAGAATTACGACTTGTCATATAAAACAAAACATTGAATTAATTTTAAACATAAAAAAGCTTTAGATGTTTTAATTTGGTTTCCTGTAGACCAGTTGTTGCCAAGAGCCAGTACACATACTACTAATATACTACTAATAGTACTTTGGAGATATACATAAAAAAAATTGTTTTGATTCAGATATATATAAAACTGTTACTGTTTAACTCAATATTATGCAAATGGACCTCTTAGTTTAATGATGAATTAATTTAACCAATGAATTATTCAGATATTTTATAATCTTATGTAGCAAATAATGTTCTTGTAGTTTTTTACGGTCAATTTAATACCCATACCAATCCTATTTCATACTTAATTCGTTTTTGCAATTATGGAAAGTTTTTATATTAAATTAATAGAAGATCGTGAAGCTCGGTGGCCGTGTGGTAGCGATCTCGTACCACGGGTCCTGGGTTCGATCCTCGGACCAAACAAGGTTGAATCAGCCTTTCATCCCTTCAGTAAGTAGATAAAATGAGTACCAATCATGCTTGGGTATAGGTTTGGGATTCCGTTTCGGTTGACCACCCAACCGGAACATCTGCTCCTGCAACCCGGTGCCCAAAATAAAATAGAAACTGAGATGGGCACAGTAGGCCTTGGCCCTCTATGGGCTGTAGCTCCTCTGAGTTTAGTAGTAGTTTTAGAAGATCTGTTTTGATCTACTTATTTAGATACTCCAGTACCCTATTTCACTTAGTGAAAAACTTAGTGAAACAATATGTTTATTTATGTAGTAAAATTCATTTTTTTTTTACGAAATTCATTTTTCACTTAACATGTAATTTGATTAAGTGCTTCAACTAATATTCTAATTATACCATTAAAAAAAGTAGTGCAAAAATTGTAAAAGAAAGTGCAATATTAATTAAAATCCATCAAAAGATATCCAACAAAATCCTCAAAACCTAACCCCACTTAAAAATTTATGTAAGGTGCACAGTTTTTAAATTCACCTTTGAACTTCAGTCCTTAACTTTAATTATGATAAATATACTAAGTTTTTATGATAAATAGGGATTGACTTTATCCATCAGAACAAGGCCTCGTGACTCTTTGATCGGTTCCTGATTTTTTTGAAAAAGTTATGAACTTAAATTTAATAAAAAAAAATATTTATCAATTAATTGTTTTTCATTCTTTCATTAACATTTTTTTTTAAATTTTGAAGTGTAAATGTTATTAGTACTAAATATTTGATGAGTCAACTTTATTCCTAAAAACGCAGCTGTGGTCAGAAGGGAGAAAAGGACATTAGCTCGAGACATCTAGCCTAAGGACATCTAGAGTAATCGAGGAACTAAGGTAAATTTAAATCTCGAAAAACATTAAAAGATATAAATTTGACATCTAGCCTAAGGAAGCACCTAATTGACGACTAAGGTAAATTTAAATCTCGAAAAACATTAAGAGATATAAATTTGAGATCTAGCCTAAGAAAGCACCTAACTGACGACTAAGGTAAATTTAAATCTCGAAAAACATTAAAAGATATAAATTTGACATCTAGCCTAAGAAAGCACCTAATTGACGACTAAGGTAAATTTAAATCTCGAAAAACATTAAAAGATATAAATTTGACAATCTTTAAGGCCTGTTTAGACGATCCAATTTCTTGGACAGAGATTGATTGATATTGANAAACATTAAAAGATATAAATTTGACATCTAGCCTAAGAAAGCACCTAACTGACGACTAAGGTAAATTTAAATCTCGAAAAACATTAAGAGATATAAATTTGACATCTAGCCTAAGGAAGCACCTAATCGACGACTATGGTAAATTTAAATCTCGAAAAACATTAAGAGATATAAATTTGACATCTAGTCTAAGAAAGCCCCTAATTGACGACTAAGGTAAATTTAAATCTCGAAAAACATTAAGAGATATAAATTTGACAATCTTTATTTAGAAAATTGTAAATTTGACTTGTTTTTTTTTTCAGCATGCAAAGATGTAAACAAAAATAATTTCAAATTTACGAGTTAAGTTTTTTTTGTTTCGCAGTAAATTAATAAAATAGTTGATTTTAATTCAATTGCTACATTTTGATTCATAAAATAATTTCTCGGCAATAGATTACAACAATTGGCTTGTAAGAAATTTTTTTAATCCTTCCATTTTCCAATAATTAAAGAAAAAGGCACTTTACTTACTAACTTTAATAGGCTTTTTACTTACTAACTCACATCAAAGAAAACTGTAAGCCTATTACTATAAATTTTTTTTTATCTGAAATTGAACTTTTTAACATGCTTCAACAGGTTCTGATGCGAAGAAAATATTTTATGATTTATTTAATAAGATTTTCTAACGAATTTAGTTATTAGATTTTAAGCCATTAAAATAAAGCTCAGAAATATTTGAGAAAAAGATCGGTAATAATTGTTTTTCGACCGAATTAGCATTAAAAAATTTTTTAAATGATAGTTTATATTTTTAGTAATTTATATCTTTCAGTAAGTGTTTTTATAATTTATATAAATAAATTTTTATTCTTTATTGTGATGCCCTTCTTTACAGGGGCATCTTACTAAGGAATTTGCCCTAGTAATCCATATACCTCAGTACGCCACTGTGAAATCGACTTTTAATGAAAATGGCTTTATTTGGCTATGTGTAACCGACCTAATTAACTTAAAGATTCAGCTATTCCGATTTCCTTTTTATTATTCATTCTCAAGATCATTTACGAACACAAAAAATTGATTTCGTATCCTTTTATAGAACGCAAACATCACTTAAAATAAGAACGCTTTTAAACTTTATCATCCACTTTCAAGAGTTCCATTTCACACGGTCGGGAAAAAAACATGATAACCGAATGAAAAAAACAACCAAATTAAATAAAAAGGAACAGCTGCTATTAAATGTCATATGAGAAAATCTCGAAGATTGTTCTCAACGGTCATTTTAAGTGCGGTTAAAATATCTGAAAACACACTTGTTTCGTGTATCTTGAGAGCTTCATTAAGGAGTTTCTTCTTTTCTGAGTCATTTGGAAGTTCCGGAAACAGCAAATGGGGAAATGCTTCATCTTCCTACCATTTACAGCGAAATAACCGTTGTCAGACTACGTAATTAATTTATAGGAAATTTTATAGCAAGCCTTCCGTTATGATAGAAGAAATCCGAATAATAGATAAGAATATTTAAGAGGTCGTTGAATAAGAAAGATATTTTTTTAAAAGAAATAAGTTGTAAAATTAAAACTTTCTTTTTATAGTTTAAAAAAAAAATTTTAAATTGAATTTTATTTTCAATTGCTCAGCTCAATCTATGCTATGCCGTAGTTGGTTGTCTACCATTTAAAGCGAAATAACCGTTGCCAGACTACGTAATTAATTTATAGGAAATTTTACGGCGAGCTTCCGTTGTGATTGTAGAAATCCGAATAATAGATAAGAACATTATTGTAAGAGGTCGTTGAATAAGAAAGATATTTTTTGAAAAGAAATAAGTTGTAAAATTAAAACTTTCTTTGCATAGTTTAAAAATAAAATTAATTTTAAATTGAATTATATATTCAATTGTTCAGCTACAAATCTACGCTATGCCGTAGTTCGTAGTCTACCATTTGAAGCGAAATAACCGTTGCCAGACTACGTAATTAATTTATAGGAAATTTTATAGCTGGCATCCGTTATAATAGAAGAAATCCGAATAGATAAGAATATTATTGTAAGAGGTCGTTGAATAAGAAAGATAATTTTTTAAACTAAATAAGCTGTTTAACTTAAACTTTCTTTTCATAGTTTAAAAATAAAATTTTTTTTAAATTGAATTATATTTTCAACTGTTCTGCTACAAATCTACGCTATGCCGTAGTTGGTTGTCTACCATTTGAAGCGAAATAACCGTTGCCAGACTGCGTAATTAATTTATAGGAAATTTTATAGCGAGCTTCCGTTATGATAGAAGAAATCCGAATAGATAAGAATATCATTGTAAGAGGTCGTTGAATAAGAAAGATAATTTTTTTAACAAAATAAGCTGTTTAACTTAAACTTTCTTTTCATAGTTTAAAAATAAAATTATTTTTAAATTAAATTATTTTTTCAATTGTTCAGCTACAAATCTATGCTATGCCGTAGTTGGTTGTCTACCATTTAAAGCGAAATAACCGTTGCCAGACTACGTAATTAATTTATAGGAAATTTTATAGCTGGCATCCGTTATAATAGAAGAAATCCGAATAGATAAAAATATCATTGTAAGAGGTCGTTGAATAAGAAAGATAATTTTTTTAACAAAATAAGCTGTTTAACTTAAACTTTCTTTTCATAGTTTAAAAATAAAATTATTTTTAAATTAAATTATTTTTTCAATTGTTCAGCTACAAATCTATGCTATGCCGTAGTTGGTTGTCTACCATTTAAAGCGAAATAACCGTTGCCAGACTACGTAATTAATTTATAGGAAATTTTATAGCAAGCCTTCCGTTATGATAGAAGAAATCCGAATAGATAAGAATATTATTGTAAGAGGTCGTTGAATAAGAAAGATATTTTTTTAAACTAAATAAGCTGTTAAGCTAAAACTTTCCTTCGATAGTTTAAAAATAAAATTAATTTTAAATTGAGTTATATTTTCAATTGTTTAACAATAAATCAATGCGATGCCGTAATTAAACGTTAGTACTTATATTTCCTATTGGATGAATTTCTGACCAATCCCTGTTCAATGAAATTATTTTTTAAAAAAATGCTATTAATATCTTTTCGAATTTACTATGATTTCTTTAAGGAGGTGAAATATGTATCTTTACAACAAAACAAAAAATAACTCTAAAATACTAAGCCAATGTCAAATAATTAGCTGTTATAGTTGAGGGATACAACCTACAGTAGAAAGCAACAGCATCGAGACAATACGTTTTTCTGCTCGAACTTTTTCTGCAAGCATAAGTTTTGAAACGATATGTTTTTTTGTTCGAACTTTTTCTGTAAGCATAAATTAATTAATGATGTCAATTAGTAATTTGATAGATTAGTAATTAATAATAGATTTGAGAAGTTTTAATTTAACAAACACGAAACGAGAATTTGAAAAGCTAAAAGCGAATGTTTTTAGATTATTCAGTTTTTACTTTTATTGAAATTAATCATCTTAAGATCAGAAAATGAAGCAGAATTTTATTATTTCGTTGCATATCCTTTTGCTTCGATAACTGCGGTACTCCGTCTTTGCATAGAATCAACAAGACCTTAATACGACTTTTTTTTTAAAAATTTACATTCCTTAAAATGATGCGAAAGATTGAATAACTTACAATTTAAAATATTTTCGACTATTGTTAAATAAAATAATAAATATTTTTTTAAATTTCTATTTTGGATAGAATTATCTTTGGATAAACGAAATCTATAATTGCGTGCAAAATTTTTCAATTCGCTTAAAAAGTTCTGGAGATATTGCGAAATACGCAAAAAGAAAAATTAATATTAAGGGGTTCAAACTTTGAATCGCTCTCCTGACCGAACTATCGGAATTATATGTCCCAGATTGCAGCTACCCCCTTCATTTTCAGAGTAAGAAATCAAAACATATTTTATTGAGAGAAAATACGTTTTTGGGTCTGATTTTGCAACATTAGTTGAAAAGTTATTTAGGAAGATCCGTTTTTTTCCTCCTTTTTTTGCGCACTGTATTTTTGTTTACCGTTGCCATTGGCTCAGAATTTGTGTTTACGGATGACAGCGCGCGTCCTCACCGAGCAAACATCGTAAACCAATGCCTTCAATCTGAGGATAACACCCGTATGGAATGGCCTGCATTCTCACCAGACCTGAATCCGATAGAGCATGCTTGGCCGACAAGTTGCGGCTCACCCTTCAAACGCCTCCTGCTTGTGTACAGGAACTTCGATGAGCATCGCTTGCTGAGTGAAGTATCTTCCCCAAGATCAGCTCAATAATTTAGTACTCAGCATGCAATGCATACATGTATTAACTATGAGACATACAATATATTGACTATCATACCAACTATGTAATAGAAAGTTTTTGTGAATGAGATAGTTTTTATAAATAATTCCTATAGTAGCAAAAATCGCAGTCTCTGTAAATAGTATCATACCTACACCATATTTTTTGTTCTTTATCTTTTATTTAATAAGTGGGTTTTATGAACATTTGTTTTGTTTCTGAACCTTTATTTGCGCAGATAGCATAATCCTTAATTTATAGTCATAAGTGCATCTTGATAATTTATTTTACTTGAATCAATTTTTAACGAATTCAATGAAGGAAGATTTAATTTATTCAATTTCATTTTTTATTTATTTATTTGTAAGTATTCCTTATTTTGTTCTAATAATCTTTTTTTTTTATTATCGCTCATTTGCTGTTTATTTTCATTCAGATCAATTTAATAAATAAATCCATTTATTAATTCTATCAAAAGTTTTTTGAAAAAAATTGATATTGAGTATATTTTTTGTAATTATAGAAACTGGAGTAAGAGGAAATTTCGATTGTGCGTCAATTAACTTTTACAGACGAGTAAAAGACTTTTGAAAGCAATAATCAAAGACGAATTTCAGTTATTACTTCTGGTATCGAAATTTTTACGAAAGAGAAAATCGTGGATAGGAAGGAAGTACTTTAACGTGCTTCATTCGTAATTGTTTAATTTCCTGTTGTAATGTTCCACCCTTACGGCACAGAGGATGTGTACAGTCATACAACTTTTTCTTTTTATCTTACATTATTATTTCTCACAGAAATTCTTTTAAGTAAACGAATATATACACATACATACATTTTTTTCTTCACTCCGAANTGATAATTACTTTTCGTTTCATATATATAATAAAAAAAATTAGAATACTTCGCTTTAAAATATCGTTAGCTGTTAATTATTGTTCTTCTCTCATCTTAATTATATTTCATTTAATCTAAATTCCTTGTTTCGGATTTAAAGATTCTGGTTACGTTGGCAAAAAAAAAAGAAAAAAGTTAAGCTTATATAATCAAAGAAAAAATATGTTTGTGCCCGATTTCTTAACTTAAAATCTCGTCTGCAATAACGACCTCACGAAACAAACGATAGTTTTCTAAATAAAAATAAACCTTGAAAAATATGCAAATTTTAAAATCTATAAGATCCACAAATTTTAGTAGATTCCAATTACTTATTGTTGGAGATGTAGTTGGAAGCAGTTTTTTGTAATAATTACCCTCAATATATATTTGTAGTGGCCTTGATAAAATAGAAGCAAAGAAAAAATTTTAGGGATCAAAAAACAAGCTGAATAAATAAAGGTAAACTCTTCTCGAAATCTAACGAATCATAACCAAAGTAACAAAAATAAAATCGACTAGTAAAAATAATGCTGAAAGTAATTTCTTACAACCGCTGTTCAATTCATTATAATTGAGCTCAATAATAATTCGACAAATTTTGATAACGCTTTAATTTCCTTTTTCTTTTCTTTTTTTTTGCACTTGGATATTAGTTAGTGACTTGTAATGCGCATTTATTTAAGTTTTGAATTTTCTGCTTTATTTTTGACAAATATTTAACTTCAGGGAGTTGATCTTAGAACGCCCTGTGCAAAAATCTTGCAAATCAACAGATTTTCACTAGTTTTCGATAAAGTTTTCTCAAAACTGATTTTCAATCAAATGATTCACTATATTGTTAACTATTCCTCGGATTTTCTTAATAAATTAACAATATACATCGCAGTTAAAAATTATATTTGTATCATGATATTATATTATGTTACTTGTAATAATTATAATCTTTGACTCATTGTTTGTTAGCAGGAAAACATCGTTAGCGACAATATAATATATGTATTATATACCTAATATCGAATATGTGATAAAATTATATCGTACTTTCGAATTTTTAAAATTGTTACATGGCTTTCTCAATTCTCTTTCAAGACCTGGTTATCTCAATGTACAATAAATGTGCCTTTTAAAATAATGCTATTGCAATTTTTGCAAAATATCAGTTGTTCACAACATTTCGCCGAGGAGCATTTATCGAGGAGCTCGCGAGGATTATTAATTTTTTTGATTTTGTCGAATTACGCAGTTAGAGATTTTGCTTCCATTTTTTTCGTCATTTAGTATTAGGCGGAAGTGTTCTAAAATTATATTTCATTATAATTTTTTTTTTAATTTCCTAAACTTAATTTTTATTATCAATTTTTAGAAAAGATATATTGATCAATTTCAGTTTCGCCATCTAGTGAGCATCATATAAATTAAAACCTTAGGAATTATATGTGGACTAAATTATCTTTCGTGCTGCCATCTACTAAATAGAAAAAAGGACTATAGAAATGTTATCTTAACATTTATTATTTTGAATTGTAAAATACAATTACTTTTTTGACAAATAACCTGTTTGCAGCTTTAATGCTAAAATAATTTCAATGTAATAAACAATTAAGCATCAATATCAAGTGTAACATTATATTTATTTATGAAAAGAGTATGGATATTAAGAGGACTTTAATGAATAATGAATCAAAGTTATTAGCATTTAGGGAATATAAATTGAACTATTTTTAACGCAAAAAGTATTAAAAAAATTGTTAGTACTAGTACTGAAATGAAACTTTTCTAGTACTAGTTAGTACTAGTACTGAAATGAAACTTCAATAACTTTTTTTTAAGATTAAGACTCAGAACGTTTCAAAAGTCACAACCGTTTGAAAATCGAAATATTCTTCTCTAAATTAAAAGTGATTTTTAAACAATGTTGACAAATAAAAACTTTTATTATTGGAATATAATGAATATAATTCCAAGGAATTATATATAATTGTATTTCAAAAAACATATTTTCAAATAATATTTTATTTATATTCATTACTCTTGTGAATATTTATTCTTCGCGTTTTAGTGTCGCCATCTATGGCATTTTATACAAAACTTGAAAGTTTTATGTGAATTAGAGGTATGCGAAATTAAATAAATGAGAACATACATTAACAATTTTACTAGATCTTAAAATAAAATTTTCAAAAAGGCAGAAAAGTTTTTACATTTTCTCATTCTTAACTTAAATAAATCTCAGAGAAATGAAACAAAACTCACGTGATTAGTACATTTACGGATTGATTGCTAATATGAATGACAACATTCTGTAAGTCTGGTCAGAACTTAAATTAATACTATTAAAAATAAAAATAATAAAAACAAATTCAAATTTTTAATGTGCAGCTAACTAATCACGTTAAATATAATTTTGATGTTGCAACACAAATCAAAATCATATTATTTATTATATTTATTTAAATTTTTTAATATTTATTTATATTTATTTATAATATTTATTATATTTAATTTATTTATAATATTTATTATATTTAATTTATTTATAATATTTATTATATTTAATTTATTTATAATATTTATTATATTTAATTTATTTATATAACTTACATTTATTTTTTATATTTACTTATTTAAAATTTATTTATTATATTTGTTTATATTTTATAAATAAAAGCTCACTTAACAAAATTGTATTTAGATGCATGTAGAAAAGGGGAATAGTGTAGATAGTTTTATAACGCTTGCCAAAAGCTTTGTAATTATTATTCTAGCATTTTTTGCCATTAAAATATGAGCGTTTATCTTCATTTTGATTGATACATGAACTGGATGCATACTTTTTTATAATCTTCTCTCTTTTATACATAAAAAAAAATTGCTTTTGCTTACACGTGAACACGACTTAAAACTTATTATTTAATATACTCTTCTTTCTTAAAATACAGCCTTAAATAGTTAAAATAATACTAAAAATCTTCATAAAAAATTTATGTTAAAGCCTAATAAACACACCATTTCCCAACTTTTCCTGTTTTGATAGAGATTTTTCTTGAATATTTAAAATGGTAGCAAATGTTACTCTTTGCTATTTCAATTTTATCTTAATAAAATTGACTTACAATGATTTGATTATTACAGTATCCTAACAGTTAGCACAAATATATAAAAGAACTGATTATAGTATGGTGACGTTTTTAAGTGGCAATAAAATTGCACAAACTTCATTAGTGGTAAAACCGTGCCAGACCTCTAAACGTTTAAGGCTGTTTTTCTAAGGCTCAACCGTACTATGAAATGCTGCTTTTTGGCGAATAATATGCTGTTTTTATAACTGTTGTGAGTTATCAGCTGTTACTCGTGACTATTAGGTAAAGTGTAGCCTAAAGACAGCGCTGTCTAAGCTCAATTTGAAAATGGCGCAAAACGTCAATATGGAGAGAAGGCACAGTTTTGCGGAAATGAAAAGCATTTGTAGTCCATCTAAAAACTGCTGCATTACCTGGGGGCTCATAAAAGATTGCAAAAACTGTGAATACGGCAGTGATTTCGATAATTTTCATCTAGGTCAGAAAATGTAGCCAAATTGGCGATTTAAATTAAGTTATCTCAATTAAAGTGGTCATTAAACTTCCTATTACGAAATTAGATTAAAGTTTCATACAATATTGAATCGAACGAAAAATAATTAAAAATGAAGAAAATTAGACCAGTTTTTGAAAATCTACTAAATAAAAAATACCATGCTTTGATAATTACTTTTCGTTTCATGTTTCCACAAGGATATTTCATTAAATAAAAAATAGAAAAAGTATTTTTAGTAGTACTATTTGAAAGAGTTTGAAATTTATTTTAATAGACATTTAAACCATCACTTCAACTTAGTTCATTTAATATTTAATCTGGAATTATTGTGAAAAAATAAATCCCTTATTTATCAATAGTAGGAGGAAGTTGAACTTTGGATCACGTTGGATTAGGCTTAATTATTTTAATGCTATTAAATATTTTCGTTGTTTTTCTATTAACGTGTTGAACAGCCATTACTACGAATCCTATGAAAGAATTACTTATCATAATTAAAGTGTGTCATTTTTATTTTAACAAGTTGCATTTCAGTATTAATTTTTAAAGAGGGAAAAAAACACATATAAATAAATTGAATGATCCCTATGCCTCCTCATTATAATGACTAAATTCATAGATAACTTAAAGATTGCTTTCTCCATTAAATAATTTTAGGAGAATAGTTTCGAACGATTTAATGTTTGAAAACATAAAGCTAAAAACATACGTTTAACTATTTTACTCGCATTTTTACTTTAAATTTAACTTTAATGTAAGTGTGATAAAAAGTCCATCTTATGCTTGTGAAAGACAAAATAAATCACCTTTAAAAAACTTTTTCCTGATTAAATATTTTTTATACTAATATTATATAACATTACTAATATTCTTGAAAATAGCATTTGCAAAATTTTATGCATTTGCATAGTTAATTTCAAACAAATCAGCAAAGCCTAAATTTAAATTATCATAAAAGAAATTATCTTATTTTAATGGAAGTATTTATTATGAAGAGTCTGTTTTATATTTGCAAGTAATAAAGTAAAACTGCACTTCGCATTACCTTACAACAAATACATACTCCAGTTTAATAACATCACTATCTTGAGTGTTTTTACTTATGTTAAAAATGATAAAGGCAAAACTTTAATCATTAAATTAGAAAGAAAGAAAAAGTTATGTCTTATTTTAAAAATGATTAAGGCGGAATTTTAACCATTCAAAATAACAAAATGAAAGAAGAAGAAAAACGATATTCGTTGTTTTAAAAATGAAGAAGGTAAAACTTTAACCTTTTAAAATCACTAAATAAAAAAAAAATTTCGTTTTCTTGAAAATGATAAAGGGGAAACTTTAAAGTTTCAAAATTACAAAATGAGAAAAAAAGTATGCTTTAAAGTAGAATTTATATATATATATATATATATATATATAAGTTCAAAATGAAGAATAAAACAAAGAAAAATTATAGANTTTTTTTTTAAGCTATCGATTTTGATTTTAATCATTTCTTCAAGCACTTTTGTATCTAGATTAGTAAAATATTTTACAAAAATGTATTTTAAAATAAACTCTTTAAAGCAGCAATATTAAGCGAAAAAATATTTTAACTGTAATGCAAGTATTTATAATAAAGATTCCATTTTTTCTTCGCAAGAGATAAACAAAAGAGCTTTGAACATTTACCTCAGTAAAATTGATTCAATTTATTAACATAAAAAGATAAGATATACATTTTTTTTAAGATAGCTACAAATAACTTAAGTCATATGCAGTTATCAGCGAAAAGAAAATTATCAGAGAAACTTGAGGCATCCAAATCTCAAATAGTTAAAAAAATTAAAATATAAAGAGGATACAAAAATAAACCCATGTAACCTGAAGTAATTTGCATATAAATGTTCTAAAATGTGCTCTTACATGAAAAATGTATTGCTGCTAGTGAAGATTTAAATGACAGTGTTTTTATCAAAAACAAAATCTCAATTTCCGTTTTCCAGAGGGGAAAAAACCATAAATAAGTTAATTTTATGATTATCTTATGAATATGTTACCATTTTTTTGTTACCTCAAATTATTCCATAAATTCAAATGTTATCATTTTTGTAATGGAGCGTGCAAGTGTTGCCAACTGCTATGTTATATTGGCCGAATTTAAAAGAAAGAAAAAAAACGCTTGATACAATCGCTAACTCAACTGCCAAACGAATAACAGAAAAGTTTGGAGTAAAAAGAAGAACAAAAACAAAGAGGCAGTCATTTTTCAACACTAGAAAGAACATATGCGATATCTATGGGTCTTTTGATTTCGAATCTTATTCCCCCGTCATTTTCGTGACAGTGGAAGTATATAATAGAGATATAAACGTGTATGAAGAAAATATGAAAAACATACATCTTTCTAGATATTTGCAGACGATAACTTAAATTCAAGGTTTTGTTCGACCATTGCAAGAATCGTGTTCGTCTGCCGTGGTTTCCAACTCGCACAAAATCGTAGAAGAATGGTTGATTATGAGTTGTATTTCTTCTGGAAAGTGACAATTACATTGTTGAGCGAATCAGAGGAAATTAAGGAAAATTTTATCCATTCACATCTAGTTTGTTTTTATTTAATAGTATATCATATTCTGTTAACTAAAAGATGCTGGCATAATGTTTTCAGACAAATATTTTTCTAGAATTTAGAAAATAAAACAAGCATCTTTACTTTTAGAAATATGCTGTTGTTACTTTTCATACAAAATAAAATAAAAAATATTGTAAAGGCGACATAATTTAAGAATTTTTAAAAAAATTTGCTTTTGTTACTTTTTATTGATCATTTTTAATACATCAGCTAAGCGTAAAATTACTGAACATTTCATCAAAGTACCGACTATTTTAAATTAAGGGAAAATTATAAGCCAACTAAATTGATAAATGACATGTATATATATACAATTTCGTCATCAAATCACATGATTATATCCGCAAACTATGAGTCTTTCTAATATTGTATTAATATAACCGAATCAAAATATATCAATACATTATAGAATAAGAAGCACTATAATAATTTTTTTCTTTCTTTTTTTTAAATTTTGTAATATTTTTTCAAAATATTATTTTTCAATAATATTTTTTTCCTTCTTCTCTTTTAAAGATATTTTTATCTTTTTTCATAGTTTCTCTAATTTCTAACCTATTTTATGAGTTCTATGTAATTGCAGCTTGTGCGTAGTAAATAAGATGCATTATTTTTTTAAAATTTTCCTCATTTTATCTCTTTTCTCATATATATATATATNATATATATATATATATATATATATCACCCAATAGGCATGCATACTTCATCATCATTAACATAAATATTCGCTGCTAAAAGAAAAAATATACGTTACATGAAAAACAGCATAAACAGTTTTCCGAGGTGGGGGGGGGGTCGAATAACTTGATTGGTCATTGAAGTCACCAATTCCAAATCAGCGTAACGAGAGTTATAAAAAATGGTTTTGTTTGATATCAAAGTTTTATGTTTTATTTGGCGCTATTATCTTAGCAGATAAATGTTTTATTTTTTTTTATGTCAAAGTGAAACTATACGAAAAAAGTAAAGAAAATTATCCAACACAATAAATTCACAGTCGCTATAGAGGACATATAAGATCGAAAAATCTTTTCTTGGTAAAAATCTTTATAATCTTTTCCTGATGAAAATCTTTTTTTTTTCATGGTAAAATATTTTATGTTAATCGTGTCAAGATATTCATTTTTTATTTAAAGCATTTATTCATGTTACTAACACTTTCTCAAAAAACATAACTCATAGAAAAAGAACGTAACTTATTCTTTGTTTAAATAAACGATTTTATAAATGACATAATTTCCGAAATCGTCAAGTCATTTATTGTTAATAGGATGTCTGCAAGTGACGTCATCTTTGGTAAATCATGGTATTTGTCGATTCAGAAGCTAATCGAGATGGAGACACACCCGTAACGCCGCTTACAGGTATTCAATTAAATCTGATTTAAATCACATAGTTAGGCACAATCACTTCATTTCTTCTTGAGTTGCAAGTATGCAATTGTATCATGCAAATCGTTTTTCGTGTAAATCACGTATTTCATGTAAATCGTTTTACATGTATATTACGACGTACTTCATTTAAATCATTTTTTCAAGTTACATGTGTCATGTTAATCGTTTTCCACTGTATCATGTAAATCGTTGTTAGTTTATATCACGCATTTCATATAAATCGTTTTACGTGTATATTACGACGTACTTCATTTAAATCATTTTTTCAAGTTACATGTGTCATGTTAATCGTTTTCCACTATCGACACTTTTTTCATAAGCAAATTATTTTAAAACAATAAATGCTGAAATTTACTCAAAACTTACTCAATGTTCGAAATTTGCCCAAATTTAAAAACCAAATATTACTGCATCTTTTCGATAAAAAACCTAAATACATAACTTAGCTCCGCATTTACTTTTGGCAACACGACCACCCTATAGAATCTTCCAATTTTGAAATTATTTTTCAATATATTTCAAATGTTAGAGCAACACACTTCCAATTTATTCCACTCTTACAAAATCTTTCGAATGAAACGCCCCCTAAGATGGCAAACTGCTCAAGATCTAACCACCCATCTTAAGGATTAAGTTGTCATCGAAGTTACAAATCATTTTTACGTTAATTAATGAAGACAGTAACTGTAACTGCATATAAATCTATTCTTCGACGCGTTTGCTATTGAAATAATGTGTCAGTGAACTTCCGTAAAGAAAAACATATTGCTGCAACTGAATTAGAACATAAATCTCTGTGAACGAAATAATATTGCGTAGCAGCCCACTAGTTTAACAGCACAAACATTAATAATATAGTCATTAGCCAGAAAATATATAATTACTCTTTCTGGAAAACCTATAAATTTTGCTGTTGAGCAATGTATATTCTGGATGTCTTAAGTTATTTACAGTTATTTAAAGAGGGATCGCATTAATGAAAAAAATTGTTATGGACTTTCAATTTGATAATTTCAATGGAAGTAAATTATTGCCTGTGCAGTAAGTATCTTATAATCAACAGATCTCTGAAAAGCACAGAAATCACTGAGAAATTTTATTAAACTTTTTGAGCGTCATTATCGTTTAAATTTTCTGAAACTTCAGTAAAAGACCAGTCTGAATTTCATTTTGGTACGAGTAAGCACTTTTTAGCGAAATTTTCATGCTAATTAACATCTTATTGAGGTTTCAGCAACTTCTCACGATATTATGGTATAGTTTCATTCACCCTGTACCAAAATGAACCAAACGCCTTGTGAATAAATCTTTTTTTGACCTTGATCACACGTTACAATTATTTAACTAAAACAAAAATATGGTTTGATTTAATACCTTACACGATTAAGGTTTCAGCTACTTTTCTCAATATTATGATTTAATGTTGAATCAATTTATCGTAGAAAGATGAAACAATAAATTTTATGGCCATGAAAAATAACATCTAAAGTTGTTTGCAGTTATTTTAAAAAATATGTACATCAAAAGTTCTATCTTATTATATATCTTGTAGTCTTATTGAAAAATCCGGTACTTAGCAAACTACAATCATCATTTTGCAATACGAGTGTCTAATTGGAAATGTTGCGAATCAGCAGGGCAGACAGTTCCAATTAACAGGCTTTCTAATCAATTGACAGGCTGATTTTCTAATCAATGCAGCAGTTTTTAGACTTTTTGCAATGAGCCGTGATGGCTCAGGGGATAGAGCGTTCGTCTTCCAAGGAGGTGAACAGGGTTCGAATCCTCCCAGTGGCTGGTCGATACGAATCCGCATCCGGCTTGCACCGACCACAGTGCTGACGTGATTTATCCTCAGTGGTAGACGAATCACGGGTTAGAGTCCCTTTGCCGTCAGGCTAACCTTGGGAGGTTCTCGTGGTCTTCCTCTCCATGTTGCGCAAAAGCTGGTTAGTTCCGTCAAAAAGTCCTCCACGAAGGCGAAATTTCTCCAATACTAGATCCAAGAGTTCCCTCGTCTTCAGGATTGGGTTCAAAATTACAAGGCTACGGAGTTGAACATTAGAAGTCATAAACCCAAAAATTGGGTCGGCTGTTCAACAACTGTTATAAAATAAAAATGAACCCACATACCATAAGGCTAAATGAAGAATATCCATCTACTGTTCAATCCGTCTTAATTTATTTCAAGTAGTTTACAATTAGCCTATAAGCAAATTCACTCTGTGCATTTTCTAATTAGCCTATAAGCATTATAATGCACCTAAAAAAACAGACTGAATGGAGAATACTTGAGATTATTTCAGCCAGCCAGGACAAATTAACAAAATGATGATAACATTGCATGACTCAAAAATTTATAATTAATATTTTCTAAGAACCAGATATACCAAGTGCCAAAGATTTGCATGCATATGATTTGATATTTTATTAGAAGCAACTTATTATAATGTGCTGAAATTTGACAATACCTTATATATTTAATATCAGTATTCGGTAGCTACTTACAATTTAAGTTAAAAAGCAAAGATTGAGTAAGATCTCTCTTTTTGATAAATAAAGTCTTTTGTATAAAATCAGAAGGCTCTTTTTTTTGCCTTTAATTTTATTGTCATTTAAAATTGCGTAATATAGTAATATGACTTTGATCGATTATTTAATGATTTGAAATAAAGCTAGATAAATCTATATTGATATAATATAATGTATAATTATGTTCAACTGTCTGACTTAGATTATATATCGATTCATCATATCCTATTGAATTGTCAGGATTTTAAACATGTCAATACTTGTTTAAGAAAAACATTCTAATTCACGTTTATGTTATCATTAAAATACATTAAATACATATCAAAACCGAAATTGTTTTCTTAATCTGCCAAATTTATTTCATCGTATTTGATCTGTTTTTAGTAAGAAAAGCTATCTAAAAAACAAAGAGATATGTTTATCACATTATTAATGGGATTTTAAATGTTGATTGTGAGTTTTGAATTTATCTTTATTTTAGTAATCAATAACAGAATAAGATCTATAACAGAAGTACAATGGAAAAATGAAAAAATCAGACTTAAGTATGATTAAAATGGGAAAGGATGATTTAGATTTATTTACCTTTTAGAAAATGGTTTTAGAACATATTTTCTACTAGCAAACAAGCAAAATTGTAAACAAACAATACATGATTAAAGTTATTTTCTGTTCCACAATGTTGTTGAAACTAAAGCGAGTTTGTTTTTTCATAAATATGATTTAAGATGTATGATGCTTCGAGGGCTTTTTCGAAAAAATTTAATCTTCAGAGCTAGAAAAATTATTAAATTTATTAATTTAATTAATTTTTAATTCTGTTCTTCAAGAACAGAATTAATGTGACGTAACACTGTCTTGAATTTCTAATAATTCCATGACCATTTGCGGAAGGATAATGAAATTTAAACATCGACTACATGAAGCAATTTTAACTCTTCATCTTAATAATCGTTTAAAAAGTTCAATCAGTCAATTTAAGACAGACAAAATGAATTTATGCAAAATGAATTTTTTTTTATTGGTTTACAATTAGCCATTTTTATAAATTAAACTATAGACGATTCTGTTCAGGAGTTTATTGCAAGTTCCTTAATGGTTAAATATTTTCACAAGCTCAAATTTCAACATGAATGTTAACTGATGTCTATTTAAAGTTATCTGAAACCACGTGCTTATTTTGCTTGTAGTTGGGATTTTAAAACTTACATTTAATTAATATTTTTAAAGAATTTTAAAATTCACAACTTTTTTATGGTTTTGCACATAAAAGTTATGCGTAGAACTTCTAGGAATCCAGTTCATATACTCTCAGTTTGTTTTCTAGGTATTATATTCCTTTTTGATGAAGTTTATCTTAAAATATTTTATTTTATAAACTTCGCTGAACAGCCGACCCAATTTTGAGGTTACGACTACCAATGTTCAACTCTACCAATGTCTTGCAGTTTTGAAACCAATCCATAAGACAAGGGAACTGCTGTATCAAATATTGGGAGAAATATGTTTTCGTGGAGGACTCGCAACATGGAGATGAAAATCACGAAAACGTCCAACAGTTAGACTGACGTCATGAGGACTCTAACCCGTGGTCCGTCTACCACTGAGGATATTTTACCTCAGCACTGTGGTCGGTGCAAGCTGGATGCGGAATTAGTATCTTCCACCTATTCTTGGGATTTAAACCGGGGTCACCTCATTGAGAGGCGAGCTCTCTGTCTCAATCACCGGCTCTATCTTAAAATATGTTTCAGAAATATCTTAAACAATTTTAAATAAAGTGACTGAAATATTGGGGTTTTTCAAAAAATAGTAATACCATCAAATAAGCCGAAAACTTCTCATCTGCTTTCTTAAAACAATTTATTCTTCTTCAAATCATTTTTTAGTCTTGAGACTTGTTTTATTATAAACGTTTTATGTTATAAACATAATACCTGGAAAATTACCTTCTATTCGAGAAATTAATACTCGAAATAATATAATGTTCATAATTATTAATACTCATATTTTCAATGCTCTAAAACAGTGGTTACCAGTTGACAGCCAGCGGGACGCATCCAGCCAACGAAGCCTTTTTTTATGGCCAGCGAACTAAAATATATTAGTTGTCATTTCTTTGCGGAGAATTTTCGTGAAAAATCTTTATGGGTTTTAAATACTTCAAAGTTTTATATCTTAACAATTTGAAATCTGCTGCACATTAATTGTTTAATACATACGTGCACATTGAAGTTATAGTAGCATAATCTTTTAAAATGCAATTAAATATTTTTAAAAATCTACTTCTTATTTTAATTTGCAATTCAATACTTTTGTTTCGTACAACTTGATAATATTTAATGTTCCTTGACAGTAATATTTAATGTTCCTTCAAACATAAAAGAGTCCTCTAGAAAATTTTGATAAAGTTGCTGCCCGCCATTTGACTGCGTTTTTAATTGCGGCCCCCGGCCTCATCTAAGTTGGAAACCCCTGCTCTAAAAAGACAATATTGCTCAACCTTTGTGTTGGGACTATTTTAAAAAAAGGGAGTAAGAGCAACTAAATTGCTTGCATAATTTTTAATTCTTGATACCAAAAATTAGTCCAACTAATCTAAACAAAAATTAGTCCAAAATCTCCTACTGATAACATAGCCGTCTCCCAGCTAGTTTACAGACCAATGTATTGGCCCATTGATAGCTTAAATTGTTTGTATATTCGCTCAATCGAATGAATTGGATTTTAAGACAAACGGATATTTAATGCGCCGAAACGACATTACTTTCCGGTCCACAAAACATTCTCCCCAAATATGTTGTAGACATGACTGTCGTTTTTGTTTTGCGTCGGAAGAAAGAACATTGACAGCGTTTATTATTTGTTGTTTCAAAAAAGCCAGNTTTTTTTTTTTTTTTTTTTTTTTTTTTTTTTTTTTTTTTTTTTGTAGCAATCTTACTTTGTTGACAAAGTAAGGTCGAAATAAAGGACCTTAAAAATCGTGAAGAGTTACGGGCTATAAAAAAAATTCAGGAAAATTGAAAAACTTTTATTTCAAAATTAAAGTTGACGGAACTAAATTTGGCCATATTCTAAAAATCGTTCGCGTTGCTTATTTGATGCTTATACTTATAATGCTTAGTTGTATGTTTATTTATAATCGGCTTATTTCATGAAACATCCATGCTAAAAATCTTACATATTGAAAAATATTACCTTTTCAGGGAGATTTTTAGGATTATAAACTTAGTTATTACTTCCATATTTAAGTACTCAAGATTCAGGTATTTTTTCCTGATCGTTCACATTGATACATAATAATTGATTTTTAACCCTCTGCTAAAATGTTTTTTTTTTTCTTTTTCTTTTTTTTTTCTTTTTTTTTTAAAGTGCAATGTAGTTGAAGGTTAGCTAATTGATGGGATATTTCTATAATTTAGCCATATTGTATTAACTCTTTTTATTTATAACCGCCGTTGAACAGTCGACCCTATTTTACGGGTTTACGACTACTAATGTTAACTCCGTAGCCTTGTAATTTTGAACCCAATCCAGAAGACAAGGGAACTCCTGGATTGAGTATTGGGAGAAATTTGCCTTCGTAGAGGACTTTCTTGATGGAGCTAACCCACATTTGCGTTACATGGAAAGGAAGACCACGAGAACTTCCTTCGGTTAGCCTGACGGCAAGGAGACTCTAACACATGATCCGTCTACTATTGAGGATATTTCACGTCAGCATTGTGGTCGGCGCAAACCGGATGCGGAATTCATATCGACTGGGATTCGAACCCGGTTCGCCTCATTGGAATGCGAACGCTCTATCCCCTGAGCTATCGCGTGTAACAACTATTGAAATTCCTTTTAACCCATTAGGAGTAAACAATGACGTAAAAAGATTTTCAGTGGGACATTTCTTTCCTACAAAGGAGCACTACGGCTTGTTCAACAAACTACTCTGCCTTTGCTTTTCCCTAAATGTATCAAACTGCTCTCAAAATACTCAGAAATTTAATCCAAATTTAATAATCTTTTTTTCTCATTTACTGAATTAACTTTTAACGTGCATAATTTTTAATAGCAAAAGCTGTTTATTGAATTTCATTAGTTTTCCCTGATATAAAATACAAATTAGAGTCTCAACATAAATTTATCCTTGCTCAGATGGTTTTACTTGTTAGTCATTTATAAGCATGTGAGCGTAATCTGTATAGAAAGAATTGACATTTATGAAGGATTGTAGAGCAGGAGGAGGATTTTCTTTGAAAAAAGTCATACAGGGTCGATCTAGTTAGGCACATGCTCTAAAAAAAATAGAAATAAGCAATGGAGGAGAAGCATTGTGCTAAATCGAAAAGGAAAAAAAAATACACTCAAATCTCTATAGCTGTCACTTTGACTGAAAATGGTCCTTGGTAAATTGTCATTTTATACGCTCGTAATATAATATAATGAAATTTTATTTCAATGGTTTTGAAGATGTCAAAGAGTTGAGAAAAGTTTGGAAAATCAAGTAAGCTGGTATAGTTATTCTAGGACTCAGCGCCTCTCGAAGTGGATTTGCTATCAGAAGGACCACTCTGGTTGTTCTATTGTTAATGCAATACTGAATTATAAGAATCATCCACCCTATATCTAAATGTATACTACTTCTATCCAATCTGCGACTGATTTTAATTAAGTATTTAGGCTGTAATTGGAGCATTATTTTAGCCTGAAAAAAGTGGAATAAAATAATATTTTCTATGAATGAATTAGAAGTGCTGATTCACTGTGAGGAGCTGCATAATTATTTCTTCAGCTATTTTAGTAATAAATAAACAATTTTAAGTTTTAAAATCTTCCTTCAACTTTGCACACACTTTCAAAACCGTGAATTTAATTCACAAAGTTTTTACTAATATCTATTAGTTTCAATAATGTTTATTTAATATACCAGCGGGTGACCGAGCTCCGCTCGGAGAAAACAGGTATCGAAGCTAACTCGAAGATTTAAATTTTCAATTGTGATTTATCAAAACAATACATGCCATAAGAAAATTTGTGAAACCTTTGGTGAAAAGATAACCGGTTAAAGTGCACCATTGTAAACTATCTANGGAAAATCAAGTAAGCTGGTATAGTTATTCTAGGACTCAGCGCCTCTCGAAGTGGATTTGCTATCAGAAGGACCACTCTGGTTGTTCTATTGTTAATGCAATACTGAATTATAAGAATCATCCACCCTATATCTAAATGTATACTACTTCTATCCAATCTGCGACTGATTTTAATTAAGTATTTAGGCTGTAATTGGAGCATTATTTTAGCCTGAAAAAAGTGGAATAAAATAATATTTTCTATGAATGAATTAGAAGTGCTGATTCACTGTGAGGAGCTGCATAATTATTTCTTCAGCTATTTTAGTAATAAATAAACAATTTTAAGTTTTAAAATCTTCCTTCAACTTTGCACACACTTTCAAAACCGTGAATTTAATTCACAAACTTTTTACTAATATCTATTAGTTTTAATAATGTTTATTTAATATATAAGTTTTTACAAGGGATATTCATTCGATATAATCAATTCTAAAAGAGCTTTGAAAATGAAATAGCCTTAACGGATGGAGGTGGCATGCTTCCATTCAGCACGTGTGACGTCATAACCAATCAGGGATCGTTTCTGATTACATCACTTACGGATGCTTTTTTGCAATTTAAATGTTTAATAAATGTTTAATGATGCAATTTAAATGTTTAATAATTAAGTAAACAAACATTTTGGAGAAAAAATAATCAGATTTTCGAATTCAGGTAAGAATTTCTAATAAGTTAAGACTGAAAATAAAGTAAAAAAATAAGAGATGTCCATTGTTAGATATTGATAATGTTATGATGGCAATAGACTTATAGACTATCAGACTTTTGTAAAATTATTTCTACCACAGAAGATCTTATTCACAACGTTTTTCCAAATATCAGGCGAAATTACAAAAATTTTCAATTGCTCAGTGAGCTTGCTATTAGCTGCCAAAAACTGTTACATGTGTATGGCATCAATAATTGCTTTCTAAAAGAAATTCCACAGGTAATACAGGAACATATATGTTCATCGATGCAGTAATAGATCAGAACGAGGTTGTCAACTACCCAACTGAATTCCTGAATTCACTTAATCTACCATGTATGCCACAACACGCATTAACATTGAAAACTGGAGTACCTATCATTCTTCTCCGAAACATCAATCCAACCAGACTTTGCAATGGTACACGGTTTTCAGTGAAAAGAACAATGACCAATATCCTTGAATTTAAAATTCTAAATGGTAAATTTAGAAGAGAAGATGTTCTGTTACCACGTATCCTAATGATCCCGACAGATATGCCATTCGAATTTAAGCGTTCTGCAGTTTCTGGTGCGTCTCGCCTTTGCCATATCAATCAACAAACCACGAGAATAGTTATGGCAAGTATGTGGACTAAATTTGAAAAATCTATGCTTCTCCCTCGGACTGCTGTATGTGGCCTACTCACGTGTCGGAAGAGCATCTAATTTGTGCACGCATTATTATCTAATTTATTTGTGTAGACAAAGAACATTTTTTATTCAAAAGCACTTGAATAAACGTGTTTACAGAGAACCGTGAAATTGTCAAAAGTTTTTTCACAATTAAATAAAATTCGCAGCTCAAATCACAATCACAAGTCACATTTCCACAAGTAAATGAAAAATTTATATATAATTTAGACTGAAAGCGTTGCAGCTCTCGCAGGTTACAGCTAGTATACATATAAAAGGGACCCCGGTGTCCCATCTGCGACAAAGTGTTAATGACCATAAAAGCTTCATTATATTAAATTTGTATGAAATTTATTTTATATCCATCATAAAGTACTTTCCTTGAACCACATATTTACCTGCAAAAAGTTTAATTTTATATAAAAATAAATAACAGTTCATATAAAGTTCTTGAATTATAAATTTATGATTGCGAGTAACCTGTTTACTACGTAAAATAACTTAACTAATTATTACAATTGTTTCCAGTTATAGTATAGGTTACTTCCATCAACATTGAAAACAGAAAGGGGGGACTGATTTCATTTATAGCGGAAAAATTATTTTCTAAATTGCGATGAACCACAAAAAGATCAATTTAATTTTCTAATCCGGTTAACGTATTTTTAAAATCATTTTTGTTTAGTGTTTGAAGAAAGTAAGCTAAAATTACAATTGTCTGAAATGGTAAAATTTCCCATTTCCTGAAATGAACATTTTCTTTAATCATGAGCACGCTAATGAAATTGTAATTACAATACTTGTAAAAATTTAAAATGCAGTTAAATATGCCTCGCTTATAACCGTGAAGTCCTCTGCACGAATTACAGTGCAGTAATTAGTTTTTATACAATACATTCCTAATCAAACATTTTCACTACTAAAATTTCTTCAATTACTTTCCTTCAAAGTTATTATTTTCAAACTTAAGAAACAGCGATAAACAACAATTTCAAATTTCCGCGAAATGACTATTAATCGAAGCGCATTGTTCCAAAATAAAACAATGCACATTTTAATTTTCTCCCAGCTCAAATAACAGCCAGAAAAAGGAATTTTTACTAACGAACAATTCTTCAATAGAAACGCATTTTTTTATTATTACAACGGGGTGTTCTTATCCGTGATTTCAAATAATTGACAGGAAGACGAAATAGCACTTTACCCACTGGGTAATAAGCACTAAAAGTAGTCTTGGTATGTAATTAGTTCTTTTTTGCGTGTCCTTCGTCGTTGCACTGAATATCTAGCAAGAGATTGCATTTTCGGAAGTTTTATTGTTGTTGTCGACTTCGTCCCAAATCAAATTATTTCCTGAAATATTTCCTTAGCAGTTCCGAGTTATTGACCTTAAAAAGAAAGGTCCACTACTACTCTTGCAACCTAATCGTAGATGCGATGTAATGATAGGTCAAATAATAATTAAAGCCTAATTCGGATCCTTCCATCACCTTCAGTAGATTACTTTATTACTTAAAGCTAGAGTAAATATGATAATAATTATTCTGTTTTTCTTTGTGGTCCAACTCATCTTGAAAACGTTGGCAGCATTTAAATTATGTTCCGAAATTAATCATAGCCAGAGTGTACTATTTATTTATTTGGCATATCCTGCTTCAATTATAATAGTTTTTGGAGTATCTGTAGCCTTCATAAATTAGTGCTAATGAATATGTATCATTACGGATACGTTTATATAAATGTATTTTAATGCATGGTAAACTAAATAAAAATTCGATATCACAAACTTAATTTTCAAGGGATGTTATAGATTCAAAATCCATCATGATTTTTTCTTACTTTTTTTTAATCGAAGCTGTGGAGTCAGTAGTTAAAATGTTCGACTTCAAATCTTAACTCTTTTGAGAGCTTGAGTCTTACTCCGACTTACACCCTATAATATATTTTTAAGGGATGTTACAGATTCAAAGTCCATCGTGTTTTTTTCTTACTTTTTTTTAATCAGAGCTGTGTAGTTAGTAGTTAAAATGTTCGACTTCAAATCTTAACTCTTTTGAAAGCTCGAGTCTTACTCCAACTTAGACCCTGTAAACCAAATCCTCATAAATATTGATATTACTAGGAAAAATGTTTAAATTATTTCTTTCTATTTTTGTATACGATTAAAGTTAAAAGTTTCTTTTAACTTAAAATTTCATTTCATATTAATTAATTATTACTTTTTTTTAAATCTAAAATTCATTTCATGTAACAGTTGCAGAAAAAAAAATATTTGTACAAAATATTGAAGTTGTGCAAAACAATCATAAAAACAGAGCTAGATATCATCACCACACAAGCAAACTCGCATAATTATAAACATTTCAATTCAAAAAGATTCTTCAAGGAAAATTCTGGAACTAGAAAACTATTACAATTAATAAATAGAATTCGATTCCAATTCTTTTCAATTAACTTTCCAACTGATTCGATACCATTTCTATTGCAGTGACAAGGTAAATAAATTTGATTTTGGTATTTGCATATTTTAATAGTTCAAGCAAGTGTGGATTTTAAAATGCTCAAATGTGATAACGTAAGTTAGTGAAAAAATACTACTTAAATAATAGTCAGAGTGTTCATAATATTTTTGTTGTTTTTGTTTCTAATGACACTTGAACAAGCCGAGCTCGCAGCCATTGCCCTTTTGCGAATTAAGTCAGAAAAGTGTTCCTTTCGTTTGATAAGAGAACACTGTAAGGGGTAAAGCACGTCTTAGCTCAGAATCCTACAAATAGATGGCAGCACCACTCACTGGAGTGTACTCTCTTAATTTAGACGTAGATCTTTAGGGAAAGGAAATTTTTTCCAGATCCATGCACCTATGGTACTGCTCAGTGACCCTCAGTGCAACAGGACTTTCGATTCTACAGATTTTACAATCACGTATATCTCATGCTCTCCTTCTTAGCGAAAATCTTAGTGATCTTAGCATGGATCTTATCCAAGTTGAGGATGCTGATTATAAATATTTATATATATTTTTGTCATAAGGTCAAAAACATCATTCCATATTTTGACCTATAGGACCCAAGTTTCAGCTGATTTGAGTCGGAGTCATGCAAACATTTCCGACTGCTATGTCTGCTAGATTTACTCTTTGACAGCCTTGCCTTTAGCACTACCAATGCCGAGCATATCAGCAGTGATGGAAATATTTCATTCAAATTTAAAGAATGTTTCCGATACTAATAATAACATAAGGTTTCTTCTAAATAATAAAGGACTTGAGTGATAGCGTAAGAAATATGTAGCAATAGCAGTACTTTCATTAAGATTTATAGTGGTTGGTACGAGGAGAGCATCGCACATTGCATATAACTACCTAATCAATCCAGCTGAGAGCATTTGAAGCGAATGTAAAGTCGGGTTAAAGAATGATGCAAACAAAATGTAACAATGTTAAGTAGTGCGTTTTTTGGTAGCGAAACGTGATCATAAATGTTTATCAATAAAATGATTGCTATTTATTTCGAACACTGTCGGAAAATATATCCATGAACAAAATAGTGTAAAATAATTCGTCATGAAATATCGAATTTGCCTACCAAGTTAAGCAAACACAGTTATCTCCAATGAATCAATTTCTATTTTTAATAAATTGATTCTAAGTAATAAAAGTGTAAGAATTCGTGATATCTGGGCACCACTCTGAGTCTGTTGAGATGGTACCAAAGTTTTAAACTTCTCCCACACACAGTTGTTAGTGCTAATTAAGTATAGTTATGATGCTTCATAATTATATTTTTCAGAATGTGCTTGCTGATCTGTCATTTAATATTTTCCAGTTTCTATTAAAACAATCTAACGATAAACCTCTAATTTTCCGCGAAGGATAGTCCTCAGTCCGAAGGATAGTCCGAAGGATGAACCTCCGCGAAGGATAGCCCTTACTTCAGACCAAGCTCCCCTTATATTGAACTATATTAAAAATGAACTATATAATAGTTGGTATTTAAATATATCATAACTTTAATAGATTTTTTATATTGTTTCAGGTTCTCTTATCTACATGCTACTCATGCTGCCTTAACTCTTCCTTCTTATAAACACTTATTTTCAAACGGTGTAATTCATCATGGCTAACTGGACTGATTCAAACAGTACTGATTCATCACTTCTTCCGTACATTACGAACGTAACGGACTCATCAAGTGAAATATATGACTTCATAAACGAAACTTCTCAGGAAACCGATACAAACTCTTCATTTCCAGACGATTTTAAAAACGGAACAAAAAACGAGGAAGTGCCGTTTTATTTAAACTTTCGTGACGAGCCATGGGTCATACCACTGGTAGCCTTCTCGTTTTTCAACATAGCTGTAATAATAATATTTGAAATTTTTGTACTGTACAAATCCTGTGGAGGACGTAGACACTTGTTTCTTGGACAAATTTTGCTATTAGGACTTTTCTTGTGCTCCGCTTTAGGGTTAATCTATGTACCGCATCCACACTGGCTCTTCTGCGGGATCACTCGAGTCGGTGTTGGAATAGCTTATGCCATCGTTTTTGGAACACTGCTGGTGAAGTGTGTATTTTTGCTGAAGTTGAACCATGGAGTGTACTTCAACGCATCTTTTCAGGCTCTGTTGCTGTTTTTCATTATCGCTGTCGAGGTAGGTATCATGTTTTATGAATTATAAAATAGTATCTTTCATATTTATAGCAGCTACTTTTACTTTAAAAATTTTTTTTTGTGGTTGTAGCAAGTTATTGACTAAACCTTATTAAGTACACTTGAGGTAGGGGAAAAATTACAAGTAGTATGAGGAAATTGTCGATATTTATTGGGTTGTTTGGAAAGTAATTTAGTTTTTTTCCAACTGTGGATTTAATTATATCTTTTCACTGCCAACTTCACACTTTAACCACATAATCATTCAGAGTGCGTAGCGTTTTTAAAAAGTGCTTAAAAGTGCTTATTTTTGATTAACATTTTAAAAAGCCCTTAAAGGTGCTTTTTTTTATTCGGAATTTGTAAAACTTCCTTAATTTTCGATGTCTTGAAGAGAGATTTTTTCTTTTCCTTGTCGATTGTCGTTCTAAATTACAAAAAATGCATGATTTTCACAATTTTCTCTGAAATATTTACCAGAAACTAATTATTTTATCATTGAAGTTTGTGAAAATGTTTTTGAATTTTATTGATTTTATGTTCATAAATTAAAAACTTTAAACGATAGAAAAAAATAATTTTTATTATTGCACAGTTCCTAATTATGACTTTTTTTTGGAAAGTGATTAAAAATATTTTTGAGTGCTTAAAAAGTATTTAAAAGGTGCTTATTTTCAGTTGAAAAATCTGGCTAAGCACCCACCCTGTCATTATATATTTTGGCAGCTGATATAGCAAGGCTTACTTGTGAAAAATTTGATTGATTCTATGCAATTGTTTTTGGTTGGTTCCCTGTCATATAAGAGAGTAAAAATCAGCATTTTAGACATATTTTTTACTCTCGTAAAAGTAAATATTCTGTTCCAGCAAAACAATATTATCCGATGTGTATGGAGAAGATACACTGACAGTTCGAAAATGCCGAAATCGATTTACAAAATTTCGAAAAAATAAATTAACATGTACGAAGATGCACCACGCCAGTGAAAGCAATAAAGATAATAATAAAGGCATTAGTCAATGTAAATAGGTGAAAATCAATTTATTTGTTTTATGTTTAATATACCTTAAAAAATTCTACTAATTAATAACACTGAATTTAATGTTGAACTTGTGCGAGTTAGAGCATGCTGAAACCGGTTAAAATCGGTGAAGAAAGTGGTCAACATACGCATGCGTAGTCACTTAATCGGCTCCAGCTATCCGGGGAGTAAGGACAGGCATATTCGTGAAACTTGTCTTTATTGCTTATGCAAGCCACCTACGATAGACAAATTCACAGTGGAAACTTTTTGCATAAAAAAGACAGCACTTTTTGCATAAAAAACCAGCACTTTTTCTATAAAAAAGACAGCTTTTGGTGATGATAATTTATTGGAGTGCCAAGACTCTAGTTGAATAAGGTATTTTATGAAAGTTGTGAAGAGGTCAGTGATGAATCTGTGGCTAAAAGGTCATCAACATCCACTATTGATGAAAATATGATGCTTATAGCTGAATTTTTGAATTTTAGTCTGTCATTTGAGTGTTTATGTACTAGCACAAACATCCCAAAGCAACATCATGGACAAATGGAAATGTAAGTATCGTAAGGTGCCTTGACATTCAGTTCTCTTTGTGACCGTAACTCACTTCCTGGCTGACTCAGATGAACCAAGGGTTTCTCAACCACTGGCGTACTCCCCAAACTTTTTTTTATTCCGAGACCTGAAATTCCAAAAAAAGAACATCTTTTTGGGACATTTAACAAACTAAAGATGTTTCCACCAATGCTCTAGAAGACATTCTGGAAAAATCCTGTTCTTATTCCTCAGTTGGTTGGAGATAGTTGAAGAACTACGCCCTTTACTTATCCCAAGCAGTTTGAGCGTGCTGGGACATGTATGAGCTTCATGAAAAATTCAATAACATTACATTCAAGACACACCCTGTATTCTGTAATATATTTTTGTACATGCTTGGGCTATTTTAACTCAATAAAATATTTCAGGTTGCCATTGTAATCCAGTGGCTGGTTTATCAACCTCCTCAAACAAGCTCTTGGACATACGCTGGAGAACATTCAATAGTTTGCGAAAAATCACCGCTGGAGAGAATTACGTATCTGACATATGTTATGTTTCTCCTGTTTCTGGTGATTGTAGCATCCATCCGGGCTAGATCCATTAAAGACAATAATAGGGAAGCCCTTTACATTGGTATTTCGATCGGAATATCATTGGTAATTTGGGTAGCATGGATCTCAGTGGCAATAATATTTGACAGAAGGTTTGTAATTATTATTTACTGAACTGTTATCACTACCCTATTCCACCCTATGGTTTCTTTTTTTTTGAAGTATGATTCTAAACTTAAGACCGCTATGTTATTCCTGTCTCTAACACCCATTCGCTCAAAATCTTTCAATTTTTAAAAGTGGGGAAACATTTAATTAAAATATCTATAATAAACTAGAAATCATGGAGAAGGTAGTGTAAACAGAAAGTACGGTCTTTTAAGAGCGGTTCTAAGCATAAAGACATTATGTTTTCTCTATTTCTAGTAAATTCCATCCACGCAAGCCTCCTGAAACAAAGCGTCCATTTAACTGGACAATATTTGGTACTTATCACCAAAAAAATAAAATTTCGGGATTTTTTCTTCTGTATGCCTTTAAAAGTGATTGCTGTCATAAGTTTATTAGGCTTACCCTTGTTAATTGGAGTTTTTTATAACAGTGAAAAATTATAAGAAATATTAAAAATTTCAATAAAAGAAACCATTTGGACAGCTTTATAGTACATAAATATCTTATCATTTAAGTTTCATGAATTATGTTTCATGACTCCTAATTGCAATAAAATAATTAATCGCAATTAAGAGTTTATTTTTTAAGCTAGATATTTTTAAGAAAAAATATCATTATTTACAATAGATTATTTATAGACAATAATAAGATGGCTCTATAACAATAGGGCTGACCACAATTAGAACGGTTTTGTTAATTTGGGTAACAGAGACCTCAGTGGTTATAATAGTTCATAAAGGTATCTAATAATTTATTAAGTTGTTATCACTAACCTATTCACCCATACAATTTCAATTTTAAGTACGATTTGAAATATACACCATAAGCTTACAGTAATTATTTTTTCGACATAAATCAATTTTCAGTATTTTTTTTAAAAAAATTGTATCAATGGCAACATATACATGTTGCCATTACACACGAGCATTCGATAGATAATGTAACTTATTTTTTATTTTTAAAAATTCGACTTCATAATATCAGTATTACAATATATTTAGAGTTGAGATTTGTTCGATTTTTTTTATTTTTAATTTAATTGTTATTTAATTTTTATTTATCTAATATTTTAGTAATGACAATAGTAAGGAACATCGTTTTCCAAATAGCATTCAATGTTATAACATTACACCTAACAGTGTTTGATGATAACATACATTTTACGAATTTTTAGGCTATTCCAATTAAAATAGTTCTTAGATATGATTTCTTCTCAGTAATGTCCCAGTCAATTTCTCATTATGTAGTGCGAATATAAAAAGTATTATTGAAAAATTGCAACGCGGTATAAATTGGTGAACTAACAAGTGCAATACCAAAACTGTAGTTATTATGAGAAATACGTTTTAACTTTAACCTTAATCTAGTTAAAAGACTCAGTAATTAACGATTCTAAAAGAAATATTCTGTTGCCAACAAAAAAATGCGACATTTCCCGCGAATGGATTCTCTTGTAGTAATATAGGGTCCTCGAAACTATTACCTCTCTTCTTAGATTTTGCTTAATTATGATTGGTGTAAGAGAGTGCTTTGCTAAAACCTTTATGAAGAAAAAAATATCAGTGAAATTATAAATGCTTTTTTTTATAAATAAAAATTATTATAATTTTTGAACTACTTATCCTATTAACATTAGTTTTTTTTCTTCATTTGATTGAATTTTTAAAAAAATACATAATAAACTATACTTTTTTTTGCCTAGATAGCATTATTAAGCGCGTAATACAAGACAAATTATTTTTCTTTTTTATACAAAACATCAATATCTTCTCAACTATTAGTCCAATCGATTTTTTTATAAATAAAAATTATTAAAATTTTTGAACTACTTATCCTATTAACATTAGTTTTTTTGCTTCATTTGATTGAATTTTTAAAAAAATGCATAATAAACAATACTTTTTTTTGCCTGGATAGCAACATCAAGTGCGTAATGCAAGGTAAATTATTTTTCTTTTTTATACAAAACATGAATATCTTCTAAACTATTAGTCCAATCGATTTGAAACGGGTTTTATTCTACCCAGAACAAGCAAAGGTTTTACAAAGCAATACCTGACTTCTCTAGATATTTTTAATGTTATGTCATTGTTATGTCTGAGTTTCGTTCCCATTTGACCCCTTCCCTCGTCCTTGTCATTTCGGAGTGTAGCCCGTGGAGGAACAGCAGAGATTTTTCAGGATATGTTGTTCACCTCATAGAGACTAAATCCTGAATTCTCGCCTGATTATAAACTAGTAGGCTATCGACTACTCTTTTTGGCCAAATTTTCCATTGCTATAAATCATTGTACAATGCTAAAAAAGCATTTTCAACTCAAAAGCGTTCTATAAAATAAGAAAAATCTACATTTATTGACAGAAAAAACGTCAAACCTCGCCCTGGTCATTTCGGAATGAAGCCCTAAGCTTAGAGGAACCACGGGGAATTTTCAGGATACGTTGTTCACATAGAGAGTAAATCCTGAATTCTCGCCTGATTATAAACTAGTAGGCTATCGACTATTTTTTTTAGCCAAATTTTCCATTGCTATAAATCATTGTACGATGCTAAAAAAACATTTTCAACTCAAAAGCGTTCTATAAAATAAGAAAAATCTACATTTATTGACAGAAAAATCGTCAAACCTCGCCCTGGTCATTTCGGAATGAAGCCCTTAGAGGAACCGCGGGGATTTTTCAGGATATGTTGTTCACATCATAGAGACTAAATCCTGAAATTTTCGTCTGATTATAAATTAGTAGATTATCGACCCCTTTTTTTAGCCTAAATTATAAGGGCTATAAATCATTGTGAGATGCCAAAAATTATTTTCAACGCAAAAGCACTCTTTAAAATAAAATAAAAAATTCTACACTGACAGAAAAAAGTTAAAACTTACCCTTGTCATTTCGAAGTGAACCTTGTGGGGGCTTTTCAGGATATGTTGTTCATCATAGAGACTAAATCCAAACATTTTCATCTGATTATGAATTAGTTGGCTATTGATGCTTTTTTTTTCTACATTTATCGCCAGAAATAATCGCTACTCTAGAAAAAAAAATTTCATAAAAATTAAACATTATAAGATAGGTGTTCTGTAACATGAAATAACACCCTCAAAAAAAATTCAAAACACGCAACTAAATATGAAAACTACAACTTTGCATAATGTGAATGACATTGAAAGATTAAGTTGTTTATAGAGACTAGGAAGCCAATTAGCTATAATAAAACATAATTAAGGATTTCTAACTATAATACGTTTAAGGATAATACTAATATGCATTCTTATTTAGTCTCACTTCACGATATCTTCGCATTAACTTTTAAAATCCTACGTATGATCATTTATAAAGTTAATGAATTCTCAGCAACAATCACGATAATATAGCAGCTACACTGCCTTACAAAACGTTAACAAACACCATAATAGTGCTTGAAGCGTATCTATTGTTGGAACTTAATTCTTCAAAAATTTGAATACAATTATAAGTGTGTGTAATTAAGTTCTTATGTAAGCATTACAATTTATCGTTAAAAAATGTATACTAGAAAAAGTTAAATATGTAATTAGACAAAAAAAATTTGATACAGTCTTTTTATGATACGCTTAGCAAAAAAATAATAATATAAGTTTTTATTCTAAGACCTGAAGATAAAATCAAAACATTTAAAGCAGAGGGCATTGAAAATCATTGCATAGACATTCAGTGTCGTTTTCTAATTTTTAGACTTTTACATAGCTTCAATATTTTGGCTGAAATATAACAACTGAAGAATCAGAGCAGCGATGGCTCAGGGGATAGAGCTTTCGCCTTCCAATGAGGCGAACGCATCCGGCTTGCACCGACCACAGTGCTGACGTGAAATATCCTCAGTGGTAGACGGATCATGGGTTAGAGTCTCCTTGCTGTCAGGCTAACAGTGGGAGGTTCTCGTGAACTTCCACTGCATGTAACACAAATGCGGGTTAGCTCCATCAAAATATCCTTCCTCCACGAAGGCAAATTTCTCCCAATGCTCGATCCAGGAGTTCCCTTGTCTTCTAGATTGGGCTAAAAATTACGAGGCTACGGAGTTGAACATTAGTAGTCTTAAACCCATAAAATTGGGTCAGCTGTTCAACAACAATTATAAAATAAAATAAAAGCTGAGTATTCAAAAATTTAATAAACTTGCTAAAAAGAAAAATTTATTTATTTAAAAAAATTCTTCACATAAATGCAAAAACAGTGAACCACACATCACCATTGTATTTTCTACTTGTTAGTTTTCGCATTATTTCAATACTCAAGTTGATATTTCAAACTATGAAAATTTCGATAATTTTGCTATATAAAGTACCTATTACCACGGCATCTATTACCTCAATATCAGCAATACTACCACTTCACTACACCACATAACTATTACTACAGTTAAATGAGTATCATCGGGATCGAAAATAGTCCTCAAATTTTATAAGGTTGTCCGAAACGAAATAATATCCATATATTTTTCATAATATCCCATCAATACTTTTGAAATACAACGGTGTCTCTTTTTGAAGCAAACATAATGTTGTGAACTAAAATCAACTTTTGTTCCTTTTTTACGTTATTGAATTCTTAATTAATATTGAAGAAAGAAAGATTAATCTAATCGATCTTATTTGTTTTTTTTCTCTAGGTACGGAGCACCTGCTGAAGCCTTTGGGCTTGTTTGTACAGCTATTCTCGTCTTTTTATTGATATTCATTCCAAAAGCAATTCAGTTGGCGTCTCCAAGAGGCAACATGGGCTCTGGGTCCACAGTAGGCAGCCATTCTGTGATCCATACTCCATCCTTTTATCACCTTCAACCACAAGCTGTGATGCCCAGCAGTACCAATGGAACACTTATCAAGCAATCCAACATGAATGCAGGTTTGTAGACATAGAGTGGAGTTGAGAAGTTCATTAACTCCTAATTAATTCTAGCTTGTTGAAAGAAAAGAACTTACAGAAGACCTTGAACACATGGATAGTTTTTTTCCCTTAATTTAAAAAATAAAGATTCGCATGCAAATACTTTTCCCTGTCTAAAAACAGTTGTAGGATGGGTAGATAAATAACTACTCTTAATGTTGCTAAACTTTCCAGGTCAATTTTTACTGCACTGTCTGTAAGGATAAATTGTGGTTGTAAAGAGGTTATATTAAATCTAAATTCGTAAATTTTTTCCTTTCGTATGAAATTATTCCCTCTTAGAGTTTAAATGAGCTAAATATAAATTTTTTTTAATTCAATTGTGTATTTAGAATTGATTCATTGATTGGAGTTGCTTCAAAACACTTTGGGGTTACTTCAAAATGAAATGAATTGGTTAATCCATCAGATCATAAAAGCAAGCAAACGATTTGCACATGCTTAGTTTAAAATATTCGTAACAAAAGTCTTCTTATCAGATGTTAAAAATGTTTTTACGAAGTAAAGCTGTGTAAAAAGCCTACAATGGGTTTTATAAGATTGGCGATATTTTCTTCATCATAATCCAAGTCTTAAGAAACGCAAGCAAATCTACAGATAAAGTAATTCTATATAAAAAAAAATTAAAATAAACGAATTAAAAGTTGCTGATGCATCTGTAGAGTGTCTCGAATTATATTATTTTTTGCAGGAAATGCAAGTAATTCTGGAATTCTAAGTTTTAGAGGTTTTGTTCTGAGAGCAGGCTTTTCTTGTTCACAGAAATTTTCATTTCAGTTTAAAATGTTAGGCAGAAGACAAAACGTGTTGTCGTTGGTGATCTGTGCAGACTACATTCAGTGCAAATGATGAATTGTTTAAAAAGAATTCGGCCAGCAGCCATATCGACAATGAATTCCAAGTCTATAGCATTTTAAAATAGTTAACATTTTCATCTTTGAAATAAATTTTATACTGCATATTTAGAGCATACCCTCTAAAAATCACTGACGTTTTCATCCTTGAAGTGAACTTTCCACCTCAGAGTTAAAGAGTACCGTCTTAAAGCCACAGACGTTTTTATATTTGAAGTGAATTGATCTGCAAATTTAGAGTATTTCGTCTAAAAATGACTAACGTTTTAACCTTTCAAGTTAATTTTCCACTGCAGAACTGGGCAGTAAAGTCTGATATTTTCATCTTTAAATTTAATTTTTCAAGAATACCATCTTAAAATAACTAACTTTCTGATTTATTTCCACGAATTCCATGAATTTTCCACGGCAGATTTAGAGTTAAGCGCCTAAAACGTTAGTCATTAGTAGAGCATAGCATTTTATATTTGAAGTGAATTATTCTGCAAATTTAGAGTATTTCGTCCTAAAATGACTAACGTTTTAATCTTCAAGTTAATTTTCCACTGCAGAACTGGACAGTAAAGTCTATAACATGACTGATATTTTCATCTTTAAATTTAATTTTTCAAGAATACCATCTTAAAATAACTAACTTTCTGATTTATTTCCACGAATTCCATGAATTTTCCACGGCAGATTTAGAGTTTAGAGCCTAAAACGTTAGTCATTAGTAGAGCATAGCATGTATGTTTTCATTTTTGAATTCTATTTTCTTGTTCAGATTTAGAGTCAACTAAAAAAATAAGACAAACGTTTTCATGTTTAAGCGGAATTAATGACTAATGCTTTAATAATTGAGTTGAATTTTTCTCAGAAAATTGAGAGTATATATCATCAGATAAATGGCACACAAATATTTAATTAGTTTTCTATTAATTTCGTTTAACTTCGTCTAATGCCAACTGAAGTACAATAAGCATTAAAAACTCGTATCCCTACATTTCCAAATAAATTATTATGCGTAAAATTAAAAAGTAAAATAATATGATTTATATTCCATCGCCTAACATTATATCTAAGAATTGTTTATTGTATTCACTGAAAACAATAATTAATTTAATCAATCATCATAATTCAAAAGCATAATAATGTTAATATTTTAATAATCTAAAAATAAATAAAATATCTTCTTCGTATTTAGTTACTTGGATTTATTAAAGAGCAAACAAGAAAACATCTTTTATTTACTAATATGATTGTGAAGAGCAATAAAAAAAAAATTTAAATCGTTGTTGCGTGAGAGAACATATTTAAAAGTATGCATTCATTTACTAACACAATGAAACAATTGAAGAATAGTTCTTTTTTTTTCTCTTTATAATGAATATGAAAGGGAAAGTTAGGAGAAAGCGAAGCTTGCGTTTAATGAATACTAAAAATAAACAAAAAGCAAAGATGTAACGTTACGATCATTTTTACTTTTTAAAAATGTCTTCCTGATTATTTATTTTTTTATTTATTTATTTATTTAAATGAAATAAAAATACTTTTTATATGAGTGATATTTTAATGCATACAATAAAAATGTATTTATTTTAATGCGTACAAATTTTACTGTAGTTCTTTTGCAATCATTTGTTAAGTTTGAAAAAATTTCTATATTTTATTTACAACTCTATTTCGAATACCGCAGACTTTGAATATTTACATAACTGAAATAAAATATCAATAACAAAAAATTAAAAATTAAAATTTTTGATTAATGTATTAAAAATGCAAATAAATACTCACAACATATCTATGTATTGTTCGTATATATCATACATAAAAATTATAATTGTTTCATTGCATATATCAGATAAGTTATTTTGTCAACGTTTATTTAGAAATAGTTCCTTAGTTTCACTTTCAACCTATCCTCAAGCACTGCAGACTAAAAAGTTCAATGTTTCCAAAAGTGATAACAAAAAATTCAAAATAAAAATTTGCAGTTCTTTCCAATCATATCAAACATATGTTTAAAATCGTTTCATTAAGGTTAATTTATTAAATTTAATGTTAATAAAGTTTATTTTTATTTTATTTATATATTTTATTCATTTATTTTTATTTTTTTTCCTTCATCTTCTTACACATTCTCGAATCCACATACTTGTTTGATGTTCGAACCTTTAACTTTTAAAGTTCATTCGATAAGTTTTGTTTCCTATCTGGTGACTTTATGCACTTCAACTTCGATTTCTTCTTTATATTACAGTATATAGTCTTCATCTAACTTGCTGTTGGTTTATTTTGTTTTTTTTCTTCGGGTAGTAGGGGGTATGATTGTTAGTGGTAATATAACACCAACCGCTGAAACTGCTTCCGCACTGGCAGCATGGTAAAGTCCCCCTCACGATGCCGTCAGTTATACCAGTGCTTCCACTTTAATTTCTTATTTAATATTTTTCCTTTTTGTTAGTTAGGTTGCTATTTCCAGTAGTGCTTTATTATTTACTTAGTCATTTCGTGTTAATGATTTTGGTTTTCTTCTGAAGTGCTGATACTTTTAATTCTCTTACGATGTAATAACTTATTTTATTTCATCTTAAAATATTTATCTTCAAATAATCTTTCAGCTTTGACATTAGCAGCTCGACACTGTCGCTGTTTGGAATTTTATGTATTATACATTTTCTTCGATTTCCATTGTTTATGTATTTGTGTCTTATTCTGAATATAATGTAATGTAATGTGACGTGACGTGACGCAACGTAACGTAACGTAATGTAATGTAATGTAATGTAATGTAATATAATATAATATAATATAATATAATATAATTATTACTATACTATACTATACTATACTATACTATACTATACTATACTATACTATACTATACTATACTATACTATACTATACTATACTATACTATACTATACTATACTATACTATACTATACTATACTATACTATACTATACTATACTATACTATACTATACTATACTATACTATACTATACTATACTATACTATACTATACTATACTATACTATACTATACTATACTATACTATACTATACTATACTATACTATACTATACTATACTATACTATACTATACTATACTATACTATACTATACTATACTATACTATACTATACTATACTATACTATACTATACTATACTATACTATACTATACTATACTATACTATACTATACTATACTATACTATACTATACTATACTATACTATACTATACTATACTATACTATACTATACTATACTATACTATACTATACTATACTATACTATACTATACTATACTATACTATACTATACTATACTATACTATACTATACTATACTATACTATACTATACTATACTATACTATACTATACTATACTATACTATACTATACTATACTATACTATACTATACTATACTATACTATACTATACTATACTATACTATACTATACTATACTATACTATACTATACTATACTATACTATACTATACTATACTATACTATACTATACTATACTATACTATACTATACTATACTATACTATACTATACTATACTATACTATACTATACTATACTATACTATACTATACTATACTATACTATACTATACTATACTATACTATACTATACTATACTATACTATACTATACTATACTATACTATACTATACTATACTATACTATACTATACTATACTATACTATACTATACTATACTATACTATACTATACTATACTATACTATACTATACTATACTATACTATACTATACTATACTATACTATACTATACTATACTATACTATACTATACTATACTATACTATACTATACTATACTANTTTATTTATAATAGATTTCTGTCGTGGATTCCCGGATAGAATTTGGACGTATGATTATCCAAGCTTCAGAAGAGGCACACCACCTGCAATTGCAATTTCTGATATGAACTCTTTAAAGAAATCAAATGGTTCTTCATTTAACCACTCTAACCTCTACTAATCATATTTTCTATTATTGTTTGAGCTATTGTAGAACAACCCACAGTTTGAGTTTTTTCGTTAGTATCTGCTTAACCACATTGATTGTGTTCGTGAAGTAATCATCACTGTTATTATTAGACTACATCAAGGGCATTCAAATCAATTGCGTCATTTTTCATCAAAGTTAAACTGTTTTAAACATTTGCACTCAAAAGATGACAGTCAGTAATTGTTTCTATGTTTTCAATATTCACCAACCTGAATTCTAAAAAAATATGATCACCTATTATTTAATTTTCCTTCTTTTTTACACTGTGTTAAGCATTTGCACTCAAAAGCTGACTCTCAATAATTTTTTCTATGCATGCAATGTTCACCAACTTGAATTTCAGAAATTTGAAAATCAGTTATTAATTTTATCAATGTTCATAATTTCTTCACAATGTTCATTTGCACTAAAAACAACCATTCTCATGCATGCAATATACACCAACATAAATTTTAAAAAACTGAAGATAAATAATGATGGAAAACGACATAATTGAACTATGTTAACCATTTGCACTCAAAAGATTCCACTGTATAAATCGTTTCCATGCATGCAATATTTACCAACCTGTATTTTTAAAATTTGAACATCAATAATCAATTATGTCACTTTCCTCATTATTAAACCATGTTAACCATTTGCACTCAAAAATTGACTCAATAATCTTTCCCATGCATGCAATATTCACCAGTCTGTATGGTAAAAATTTTAACAATTTTGACAATATTTAATCTTAATCTCTTAACTATCTTAATATTTAATAACTATTTTATTTCCTGATTGTTTGCTATTAGGTGTAAAATTGATTAAGTTAACGCTATGCTTTTTAAAATCATTACTATTTAATCCTTATTAATAATATTGATTAAATACTACCAGTGCAAATATTAAAATTCAACTATTATTTACATTAGTAGGATCTTAATCATTCATAACTTCAACATATCTTTTAGTATTAACATTGTACAGAGATTTTGATCAAAAGCTGTCTTTGTACACCACTGTTATTGACTTCGTATGATCACGAATTTTCAGATAAAACCATTTATTATAAATACGAAACCACATTAATTTTTAATAAAATACTCTCCTGCCAATAACTGCAAAATAATGGAGGTTATAATGATAGCAAATTTCAGAAAAATAGTTTAATAGGAAGATCAAAATATTATTCATAATTTCAATTAAAACCGTGAGGACAAGTCGACCTCATTGGCAAGATAAATTTAAATTTTTAAAATGCAACTTTACTTGCTCTTCTACTAAATACCATTCATAGAAACAGAAAATTAGATAAATTATGGAGAAGTAAATTCACCATTGTTTGAATTGAAAAAATAAGTCTCTGCTCGTATTTTAATGCGTATTTTTAAAGTGTTATTATTATTGAAACTCTTTTGTTTTGAGCTTTAGTGAATAAAATTGATTTTTAACATGAATTTTTAGCATTATTTTTACACTGCTAACTTACATCTGATAGCTACACTGTCGGAATTTTTATTTTAAAATAATCGGTAGCTGTCTGTCCATTCGTTTTACTGTAAAGTTTACAGTGAATAACATTTTTTACCTTTACGATTTTGAAACCGTTTACAATTAGTATGGTTAAAAAAAACTGAATATAAAACTACACATTTTTTAACCTTCTACAACTAGCATGGTTTCAAAGTTCATGGTTCATGGTACATTTAGCTGGCCATAGGAGATAAGCTTTTCGTTAAGTAATGGACATTGTAGAGTGCAAGATACAAATTGGGAAGTGCAGGACAAAATTTTTATGTGTTCAAGGGAATTAATGAAATATTGCGATGTCAACGTTGGCACTCTAACCCCAGTTCTGGCTGTCAACAAATTACCAATAGGGTAGCAGCTATGGAATTAAAAAGCAAGCACTGCATGCTATTGTTATAAATAAAATAGCAAAGCGGGGGATGGCTCTCCCGCTTTGTTCGCCAGGTGACCTGCTCACGAAATCGAGTACTTTACGGTAGAACAGTTTAAAAAAGACCGATACCGCGAACCCTGGGTCCCTACGTAAGCTGATCAAAATGGTCACCCACTCGCTTACTGACCTCAGCCAGTAATACTTGACCAGCTTTTATTCTAATGGGAGCCGTGTCTTTACGATCTGACCATCGCGGAGCTCTATATGATGCATAATGCAGAAATTTCGGAAAGGTATCAAAATTAAAGAGCATTGAATTCCGTAACGAATGGTATCATTAAACATTACATTTCATCAAATGGTTTGGTCAGAATCAGCAGTAAAAAATTATATTTTTTTTCTACTTTGGCTGAACCCATTCTAAAAGCTATTTCTATTTTTTTAAAAATTGAAAACTTCTTAGAAAAAACTGGAGCCACTAGTTATACTAACGACTTATCAAAAATTAAAATATTTACAATGATGCTTAATGCTTAAAATAACAATGCAAAATACTCGATTAATATTTATTGAAACTGTAAAACAAATTGCGTATTCTTACATCATTTTACAAATAATACGAATACGTATTATTATATAAGTTTTAAAAAAAAGTTTTTTTTTGATGACATTGAGTTATTAAACTAAAGATTTATTATATAAAGTGAAAGCTCAACTCCCAATACAAAAAAGCAAGTTTTAAAAAAAGAAACATTTTTCTTCCTCAATATGTACTGATCATTAAATTTCTGACACAAAAAAAAATGAAATCAATTATTATTTTTCGAATCAATGAAAAAATATCTCATTTAAAGAATTCTTTTTATTCGTAAATGTAACAATCAATTCAAAATGACGGAAGAATCATTCAAATCAAAATGTGACCTTGTCAAATTTGATGTTATGTGAATGATAGACATTCGGCTGATGACTGTGATGAGCAAGTTATTTCAGTGCATTTCCTATCAACAATCATAGATGATTAATGATAAAAAAAATACATATATAGTTTTACTTGTAGCAATAACGTGATAAATGTGAATATTGGGTTTTGAAATCTTATTTGAAAAAAAAATTATTTGGCATGAATGTTTTTCTAATTTCTTATTGGAGTTCACATCGTAAAATTTAAATAAGAAACAAGAGTGAAAGAATTGTCAAAATAGATTGAATGCAAAGTTTTGTTTTCTTGATTTTTAGATTTTCATAAGCAGAATCGTTTTGAAAATAGTTTTCTGTTTCTATCTCATTTGAGGAGCAAGACAAATTAGAATCGGATAAAATTTTGCTTTTGTTTTTCTCTAAACTATGTATTTTTAAACCTGAAATGAGCAATTTACGAGAAAATACTCGTTGCACATTTAAAAAACAGTTGTGCAATTTCATATATATGTGTATATGATACGATAAGTTTTATTGCATCCTTAATAGTTAATTTTAAATATTACTTTACCAAAAGAATTTTTTAAAAATTAAAGCATAAGGTAGCTAATTTAAAAACATTTTTTTTAAAAAGTATAATGTTAAAAAGCCTATAGCATTTTAATAATTATACGCATTTTAAATATATTTAAAGAAATAAAAAAATGTTAAAAAGTTATGTTTTATGTGTAAAATTTAAAAATATCGGCTACAAAAGTTGTTAACAAATTTTGAAAAAATTAGCATTAAAGTATTTGGTTAAAAAAAAGCTAGAGTTAAAAAATTCTTTACAAAAATAATTAATTAGTGAAAAAGAAACGTGGCATGACCTTTTATCATTGGAAATGGCATACAATTATATTAATTTTTGTCCTTTTTGTTTTATTCATTTTCAAAATTTACTTTTTTTGACACACTATCAATTGCCAATTTAAAAAATAATTTTTTGATATAATATTTTATTGTAAAATTTTTTTTTGCTAAAACGTTAATCACAAATTTTTCCCTTTTGTCTGCTTTTTATAGAAGTTTGAAATAGTAATCACGAAAATATCACTCTTTTTCAAAAAATATAATTTTCTGAACTTTTAAATCAAACTGCTCTGATAAAAATTTTGATAAACAACTTTTTCTGTACAAAAGTTTTGAAAAAATTTCAATTAGTAAAAAAGCAGTATTATAAAATGCACTGCGTTTTTAAAGACATAAATGCAAAAAAATCAAAAAGTTTCTGAATAAAATGTAAGAAAAATATTTTTAACGAAACTACCATAATAATCTATGAAGAAGTTTAAACGCTTTGAAATTGTGCACGTTTTTTATCTAGTTAAAATATATTTTATGAAAAGAGTTATACGTTAAAACTGGGTTTATTGCTTCATAAATTTTTATTGATTCTAAATTTTAGATAGGTAATTTTTCCACAATAAAAATGATTTTTATTATTTTAAAACCGAGCAATTTATATGCTTACTAAATTCAAGTGCAAGTGAGAAGCAAATATTAAAAACACCATAATTGTGATAAAAAAGAATGAATTTCTATTTTTCAAAAAAAATACTAATATTTTTAAACATTTCGAAGTTTTTGTTTTTTATTTGTTTATTTTACAGGAAAAAATTATGAACCATAAGGACTCTCCTCATCAATCTTAAGGAAATAGAATGTTATTTTTCTTTTACAATTTGACATTAATTTAATTTTATCTCTCCTCAGTAAGTGGCGTTTGACCTCATTAAATATATTTTATCTCTTTTAAGTATGGTTTAATAGCAACAAAAACAATCAACAATGTTGCCTCAAAGTATGTAGATCTACTTTCCGGAGTACATAAAAGCCTTCACATTAGAACGTGACTTAGAATTTAAGATAAATGTGAGTTTTCTTTTTTTATAATTTTCTTAAGCAATTGATGTGCCTAACAAACCAATTTTTAAATTTAAATTAAACAATAAAAAACTAAGCAATTAAGCTTAAAAACGAAGCAATTGGTAGACTTATTAAATTCAAATGCTATTGAGAAGCAGATTTTGAAAACAATATAATTGTGATAAAAACAGTAAAGTCCTATACTTAAAAGGAATACTAATAATTTTAAACATTTTAATGTTTTTCTTTTCTTTTCCTTTATTTATTTATTTTGGAGAAAAAATTTATTAACCATAAAGACGCCACTCATCAATCTTAAGGTAATCGAATGTTATTTTTCATTTACAATCTGACATTAATTTAATTTTATCTTTTCTCAGTAGGTGGCGTTTGACCCCATTAAACCGATATTTAATCTCTTTTAAGTATAGTTTTATGGCAACAAAAACAATCAACAATGTTGTCTCAAAATATATAGATTTACTTTCCGGAGTACGTAAAAGCCTTCGCATTGAAAACGTGATTTAGAATTAAAGATAAATTTCAGGTTTTTTCAATTTTCTTCAGAAAAAGAGAACAAAATTTATGAGAATTATCAAAATACCACATAAATCTCATCATTTAAAGAAGCGGTTAAGTTCTAGAATAGAACAAAACATTATCTGATATCTGATTCTTCACACGATAATAGGAGTGGTGCGTTTGCTTATTGCACCATTTTTTTCTGAAATTACACGCCATGTTTAAGATGCTCGTGTTTTATTAAGTTGGGCGTGCTGGCAACACAGCATGAAAGACCAGCAGTGCCCTCTAGCGATTAACGTGCAAGTGAGTAGCTCTTCTTGCGTGATTAAGGGGCCACATTAAGGTCTGTTGCTTTAAAAAAATTACGTTTTCCTTTTCATCTGAACAGGCGCACCTTTTACTTTTCATAAAATACTTTTATGGTAACACTTCGGTTAGATGCAGAAAAAAAATAATGTGAAAAAAAATTCTTCGTGGGACCAATTAATGAACGACCACATTTATAGCATTTTCTCCGCTTTCGTCAGATAAATTCGTGACATTATCACAGAGTGAATTTCATGTTAGAAGTTGTAAAACAAACTCAATATCACGTTCTTTTACCAGATCAAATTGGTTTATTATTTCGCGGGTTGTCTGTTGTAATATGACAAATTGTCTAATAAATCAGATTCATAATAACGTGATCAACTCTGCCCGGTAAACATGTAAGATCTTGTTTTAAGATGAGCATTTCAGAATTTGGTAAGATAAGGAGTATCAGTGAAAAACTTTCGTAGCAAATAAAGTGATACTATTACAAAAGGTTTGTAAGTAATGATGATATCTGCAGAAATTATATTATGAAATAATTCTACTATCGAATTATAGTTTTATCACCTTAATTATTTAAATATATTTTTAAATTTCTTTCAAAACCGATATTGTATGCAATGACAAATCTGCAAAATGAAAAATATGATTATTTCATACTTTCAAGTATGATTATGATTTATTAGAATCGATTAGGAGTTGAAGGCTCAATTAGCATATTCATATTTGATTAAGTTTTTTTTTAAATTACAAAGTCAATCATTTTAATTACTCGTCTTGTGTGATCATAATTATATATGGATAATAGCCCAGTATGATTTTGTACTTCTTTGCCAAAGTTACACTTGCCTGGTACTCTTTACACCTTCGTACTTCATTGCCATAGTTACACTTGTCTGGTATTCTCTACACCTTCGTACTTCATTGCCATAGTTACACTTGTCTGATATTCTCAACACCTTCGTACTTCATTGCCATAGTTACACTTGTCTGGTATTCTCTACACCTTTGTACTTCATTGCCATTGTTACACTTGTCTGATATTCTCAACACCTTCGTACTTCATTGCCATAGTTACACTTGTCTGGTATTCTCTACACCTTTGTACTTCATTGCCATTGTTACACCTGCCAGGTATTCTGTACACCTTCGTTTTTATAAGATTAGGGACTACTTCTCATTATTCCGAAACGTGGCATTTTTCCTAATAAAAAAATATTATCAATGAATCCAGTTTGGTTGTCAGCTCAGTATACTGTAAAAATTACTGTATAAAGTACCGGCACTTTAGGTGCATCATCCGAAAAATTCATTTTATCATAAAAATACATTTTTACCAAAAAATATTATACCGTAATTTTAATAGTAATATTTGCTTAATTAAAGTATTTCAATGATTTTACGGTAATTAATTTTTGAAATTTTTATCATTTAGAGCACCTTAATCGTGTTTCTAAACTTATCGCAATTCTTTTATTTTAACCGACAAAATAATTATACTGAATGCAAAAATTTTAATATGATCATTGTCATTTTGTGATTTTTTTTTACCTTGCTTCCCGAAACTCAAAAAACGTATGTTTTGCAGAACAAAATTCTTAAATTTAAAAGTATCAATTAATGTATTGTTACGAATTTGTAAATGTGAGTATAATTTTCTGAATATTCTTTTATTATGAGGCTAAATAACCCACGGACCCTAAATAAATAGTTGGATTAGAAAATTTGCAAGAATGTCGCGTACTTCTTACGTAAGCTAGAAAGAACATAACTCCTCATGTATTTCTTATGGAAAACTCCATTTGGCGACATTTTTGTTTGTGCTGACTTATTACGCTCCTGGTGACTTAGCAATGCTTGGAGACCATTTTAGCAACAAAATGATAGTTCTGGAAACTTCAAGTTAGCTTAGCTATAAAAATCTCAAGTTTTAAATGCAGTTTTCAAAAAAATTAACAGATTAAAATGCAAATTGTATGGGTGCCATTTTACAGAAAGTCTCTAGTAAAAGATACTTACATTAAAAAATTATACGAATCATATTGCCAATCAGCCGACCAGGTGGCCGAGTGGTTAGCGTGTTTGACTGCGGACTCATTGGCCGCGGGTTCGAATCTTGCTCAGGGTTTGGATGTTTCTTTCTCTCCCTGTGTTCTATGTCCTTTCCTCTTTCTGTGAATGTGACCCGCCCTATAAACGGGGTCGTGGTTGTGTGACGTGGGCGGCGTTGCTCCACCGCCATGGCCTCGCCACAGGTGCCCACTGGGTAACAAAAAGAGGCTTAGCAGTTCTGGTATTTCTGTGGCCAATGGGACAAACCCCAAGTGCCCATCCATTAAAAAAATTTAAAAAAATATTGCCAATCAGTAAATCATCTCTTATAGCTAACATTTGTATTCCAATTTCCATAGAAAAACTAAGAGCTTTGACTTTTGTTTTCAAAAATATTGCTACCTACTACTACAGATCTATTCAATTCGAAAATATTAATTCAAAAAATTACAGCTTTTAGGGTACAAAATTAATTTTCTAAGAGTCTTGTTTAACTGAAATCTCTCTAATCACGCCTTCGAGAAATTTACATAATTCAAAACCACTTGTTTGCCAGAAAATATTTTTTATTGTAGTTAGAAACTCTTATGGGATTAATCTTTCTAAAATGATTTGTCCACACTTTCGATTTGATATTTGATGGGGAAAAAATTGCATTTCAAAAAAATTAGTTAAAAAGAGATTGAAAATACAGCAACCCCGAAAATAAAACTTACAATGTTTTTTTTTTCACAATTACTTTTTAGAAACAAATTCTACGATGTCATAATAATGCTTCGTATTAAATATATTAAATTTCTTTCTAAAATAGTTATAATTAATAAAAATATAAATCCGAAAATTGCTACCATAAACTTACTTGAAATTTTTTAACTACACAATTGGAGTTAATTTATGCACGCCAACACCAATTTATCAGTAAAAACTATTTGAAAAAAATAGAAGTAGCTATTTCGAATATTCTATATTTGTTTAACGAAGCAAAGTTGGTTGAAAGTGTTTTTTAACAATGTCATGACTATTAACATAATTAGATGTATAAAAAAGCATTTATTTATTTAAATGGATGTTTTAGGATATTAGTCTGAGTCGAATATAATTTTATCTATTTTTATTAATTATTTAGTTTTATGATTCTTTTTTTAAAAATGGCATGTCTGATACTATATATCGTGAATGACATGGCAAACAAGGTAACCGACGAAACGTTACTCGCAAGGTTTTTATAAATTTAAGTACCGCCAAGCCGTCATTGTTTAGGTTGTCAATTTCGTGTTATATTTGGTTACGCTGAGCAGAAACTAAGATTTCGAAGCTTGAAATTACGAAGACATGTAAAGAAGTATAAACGGATTACGATGAAATAAAAAATCCAGCATTCAATTAATTATCGACTGTTAAACTTGTAGTAAAAAATATCATGCTGGTTTATCTATTGCCCATTGAAATGAAGCAGCTAAGTTGAAAGTTAACGTGCCGAAATGGCCGTTTTTGTTTATAAACTTAAGTTCCCCCGCTCCCGAAATTCCAGTTTAATTTATAGTTATTGTAATTTAAAATCGAGTTTTTCGACATTATTTTTTTTGCTTCAAATCAGTATTTATCCATATTGTCGAAACAATTTTTATATCTCTCGAGATATTTATTTTATGAGCCCGTGTTTCAGTTGATGTCGAAAGTAACAAAAAAAGACAATTTAAAATTTTATATATGTATTTGAGTGATTCTCACACTATTGTATTGATATATTTTGCTTTGGATATATTGATACAATATTAGAAAGCACTCATTTTTGCGGTTATAATAGTGTGAGCTGATGAAAAGATTATATCTTTTATTTTCCGGATTTTTATTCATTTTTTTCGGTTTTTATTTTTTATTTTTTTCCTTCCCAGTTTGTTATTTTTATTAATATTTTTCTTTTTACCCCTTTTCTCATTGTTCTGTAATTTTTTCCATGCTTTCTCTACATTTTGAAGAACTTATTTTATGAGTTCTATTTACTAGCAGCTTATGCTCAATTAATAAAACTTATTGTTTTTCTTAATTTTCCTCGTATTTTTTCCCTTCCTGTATTTATTTATTATGCTATGTATATATATATATATATATA
>NC_092206.1:21886330-22001203 GCF_043381705.1 Parasteatoda tepidariorum
GAAATACATGCATCTAGAATTTTCTTCTAAATGCAATTTGTTATCATAGCAAACCGGACAACATAATGAAGCTAATATCATCATCAGGATCTCAATATCAATTATTCGATTGCCACACAGATTGTTTTTATCCAAAGGCATCAGTTCTTTATTGACATCCATAGAAATCGATAATTTTGAAGAGCTTGAAGTAATAGATTCATCTGCTTTACACAATTTTGAATAAATGGTATAATCAACTTTACTCAAATCATCGCTTTTGGTGGCATGTTGATTACCGTAATATTTACGTTTCTTAGATCGAGAAGTACGTCCTTTACCCATTTCAATAAATTCATCAAAATAAATAACAAATTTTTTTGAAAGAAATCAATAAATTTCTTCAAAACAAATCAAAATCAAGATATAGAAAGTACGCTTCAAATGTAAACAAACTATCAGAAAATATGCTAACTTTTCATGTTACCCACAAACAGTAACCACGAAACGTAAAATCTAATTAAAATATAATTCAGATTATTAGCCGTGAGTTTAAGAGCTTTTAAAAATTAAATATCTAAGAAAAATAAACACACAAATAGAAATGGAACCGAAACTATTACCTACCGGCTTCATTTTTGTAATTTCCGGTAAGTTGGACAGCTGTCATCTGTTACTAAAATAGCTATAACTAAAGTTCTGCTAGACGTGCATTCAAAAACAAAACAGTTTTTAAAACTAGAAAAATTGGGCATAATTATAAAGCAATAAAATAAAAAAGTGATTTTTTGTGAAAATCCTCTTTTTTAAGGTAGTCGGATAAGATAAAAAAGTTTACTTCAAAGTTTACATCTTAAATAGAAGAAATTCCTAAGGAAAATTAAAGCTCAAAATTATCATCTATGAGAAAAAGCACTTTAAAGTTTGTCTGTTGAGCAAGTTTATGTATTAGGACAATCTAGAATCATCCATAACTTTCTTAAAAATATAGATAGAGAGATGATTTTTTTAAGTGCATTTGAAATAGTTTGAAGTTTTATTATAAGCAATAAAAAAATTTCGATATTTTGGTCATTTTTTAGGTACTATGACCCCTTAATTATTAAAATATATTTTAAAATACTTTTCAGAACCGATATAGTCTGCAATGACAAATCGGCAAAATGAGAAATATGATTATTTCATACTTTTAAATATAATTATGATTTATTAGAATCGGTTTTTTTCTAATTGCAAAGTCAATAATTTTCATTAATCGTCTTGTGTGATCATAATGATATAAGGATAATATGATTTTGTACTTCATTGTCATAGTTACACTTGATCGGTATTCCCTACACCTTCGTTTTTATAAGATTAGGGACCACTTCTCATTATTTCTGAGCGTGAAATTTTTCCTTATAAAAAATATTATCAAAGAAGCCGGTTAAAGTAAAATTTATTATTTATAAAAAATTAATTTATTGAAGAAAGAAAATGTTATTTTTCTTAGGTTGTCAGCTCAGTATACTGTAAAAATTATTGTATAAAGTACCGTCACTTTAGATGCATCATCCGAAAAACTCTTTTTATCATAAAATTCATTTTCACCAGAAAATATTATACCGTAATTTTAACAGTAATATTTGTTTAAATAGAGTATATCAATAATTTAATCGTGTTTTTAATCTGATAGTGTGCTTAATCGTGTTTCTAAACTGATCGCAATTCCTTTATTTTAACCTACAGAATAACTATACGGAATACAAAAATTTTAATATGTTCATTGTCATTTTGTGATTTTTTTTTTTACCTTGAATTTAAAAAACGAACCTGAAATTTAAAAAGAAAAATTATGTTTTGCAGAACAGAATTCTTAAAATTAAAAGTATCAATTAATGTATTGTTACGAATTTGTAAATGTGGATATAATTTTCTGAATATTCTTTTATTATGAGGCTAAATATCCCACAGACCCTAAATAATTAGTTTCATTATAAAATTTGCAAAAATGTGGAATACTTCTAACGCAATTTAGAGAGAAGATAACGCCTCATGTATTTCTTACGTAAAACTCCGTTTAGCGACATTTTTGTTTGTGTTGACTAAATACATACACTCTTGGTGACTTGCCGATGCTTGGAGATCATTTTGGCAACAAAATTATAGTTCTGGAAACCTCGAGTTTGCTTAACTAAAAAAATCTCAAGATTTAAATGCAGTTTTTAGAAAAAATAGCAGATTAAAATGCAAATTGTATGGGTACCATTTTACAGAAAGTCTCTTGTAAAAGATACTTACATTAAAAAATTATACGTTTCACATTGTCAATCAGTAAATCATCCCTTATAGCTAAAATTTGTATTTAAATTTCCATAGAAAAACTTAGAGCTTTGGCTTTTATTTTTAAAAATATTACTACCTGCTACTACAGATCTATTCAATTGGAAAATATTTATGTAAAAAATTATAGATTTTAGGGTGCAAAATTAATTTTTAAGTGTCTTGTTTAACTAAAATCTCTTGACTCAGGCCTTCGAGAAATTTTTATAATTCAAAACCACTTGTTTTTGGCAGAAAATATTTTTTATTGTAGTTAGAGAGATTAATCTTTCTAAAATGATTAGTCCACACTTTCGATTTGATATTTGATGGAAAAAAATTGCATTTCAAAGAAATTAGTTAAAAAGCGATTGAAAATACAGCAAATCGGAAAATAAAACTCACATTGTTTTTTTTCTCAGAATTACTTTTTAGAAACAAATTCTACGATGTCATATTTTATGCTTCGTATTAAATATATTAAATTACTATCTAAAATAGTTATAACAAACAATTAATAAAAATATAAATCCGAAAATTGCTGCCATAAACTTATTTGAAATTTTTTAACTACACAATTGGAGTTAATTTATGCACGCCAACACCAATTTATCAGTAAAAACTATTTGAAAAAAATAGAAGTAGCTATTTCGAATATTCCATATTTGTTTAACGAAGCAAAGTTGGTTGAAAGTGTTTTTTAACAATGTCATGACTATTAACATAATTAGATATATAAAAAAAACATTTATTTATTTAAATGGATGATTTAGGATATTAGTCTGAGTCGAATATAATTTTATCTATTTTTTTTAATTATTTAGTTTTATGATTCTTTTTTTTAAAAAATGGCATGTCTGATACTATATCTTGTGAATGACATGGCAAACTATGTAACCGACGAAACGTTACTCGCCAGGTTTTTATAAATTTAAGTGCCGCCAAGCCGTCATTGTTTAGGTTGTCAATTTCGTGTTTTATTTGGTTATGCTGTGCAGAAACTAAGATTTCGAAGCTTGAAGTTACGAAGACATGTAAAAAAGTATAAACGGATTACGATGAAATAAAAAATTTAGCATTCGATTAATTATCGACTGTTAAACTTGTAGTAAAAAATACCATGCTGGTTTTTCTATTGCCCATTGAAATGAAGCAGCTAAGTTGAAAGATAACGTGCCGAAATGGCCGTTTTTGTTTAGAAACTTAAGTTTCCCCTCCCCCCCGAAATTCCAGTTTAATTTAAAGTTATTGTAATTTCAAATCGAGTTTTCCGACATTATTTATTTATTTATTTATTTTTTGCTTCAAATACTAATTATTTATCCATTATTGTCGAAAGATTTTTTATATCTCTCGAGTTGATGTCTATCAGTTGATGTCGAAAGTAACAAAAAAAAGACAACTTAAAATGGGTATATAAAATTTATATATATATATATATAATTATATATATATATATGTGTGTGTGTGTGTGTGTGTGTTAGTGCTGCATAAGATGAAATAACAACAATAATGTAATATTCAAGCATATAATTTATTACAAAGAAAAGGAAATATGTTTAAATTTAGAAGTGACATGGTNAGCATAATAAATAAATACAAAAAGAAGAAAAACAATAAGTTTTATTTGATGCGCTTAAGCTGCAAGTAAATAGAACTCATAAAATAAGTTCAGAATCTGGAGAAAACATGAAAAAAAATTACAGAACAATGAAAAGAGGGGAAAAAATAATAATAAAAATCTGAAGGAAAAAAATTAAGAAAAATCCGGAAAATGAAAGATATAATCTTTTCATCAGCTCACACGATTATATCCACAAAAAGAGTGCTTTCTAATATTTTATTAATATAGCCAAAGCAAAATATATCAATACAATAGCGTGAGGAGCACTCAACAATTTTTGCAAAAAAATTACAGCAAACAAAATAGAACCCAATAAGTAGAAATATATCACGTAAAAACTGAAAATAAAATATAAAGAAAAAACAGAATAAAATATGAAATGATATCAAACAAGCGAGTAGCGAATTTAAATGAACTTATATGAATGGGAAATTTTTTTCTTCCTTTTTGTATTTCTGTTCCTATGAAACTCTATTAATTTTGCATATAAATAATTGAAATCTCTTTTTTTTGAAGAAAATTTCTTAAAACAGTGATGAATGAAAAGTAATTGCGGAGGTTAGCGAGTGAAATGAGCTGAGGATGTTTGAACCTCCTATTAAATTAAATTAAATTTAAATTAATTTAAAATTAAATTTAAACGTTATTAATGATATTAAGATTATATATGAATTATTTTGGTATATAATATGTAAAATCATAGATTTTATGGCAGGAAATTTCATTATATGAAGCAAAACACGTATCGACAAGAATTTTTAAAAAAACGAAAGAGAAAAGGGAACTGAATAAAAAACATTTCAACAGTTGGAAAACAAAATTTCTTTTCTTTTTTTAAGAAATAACATATTCTCGCAAAAAATTTTCTTCACCTCTAATTACCAAATCTTAAAATTTTTTTTTAAAATGATCCGTCCATATTACATTTTAATTTCATCTCGAGTGGAAAGAACTTAATTTTGATGTGATTTTTTTAATCGTTGCAACCCAAATGAAATGTACTAAGAAAGACTGAATCTTTCAAAAAATATTTGCTTGGAGTATTATTGATTTGGTGCAAAAAAATTTGAAATATGCTGATTGTCGAAATTCTTGTTCAAAAATATTTGCGCATTTGCAATCGTAATTTTGAAATTATCACAAATAAATATTGTGCAAAATTCATTCGTAAATGAAACAGCGTGTTTTGTATAAGTAAGAGATAACAAACACTTGTATTCTGCAAAATGTAAAAATATAAATTTCGTCTCATAGCTGGGTAGTTACTTTATTTACGTCGCACTTGAACTGCACAATGAGCTATTAGCGACGGTATTTGAAACATCAATGGGGAGGATCCGGAAAAATGCTAGCAAAATTTTGATCCTCTGCAGAGAGGATGGTTCTCCCGCTTTGGAAGTCCGACGAACTGCGCACGAAATCGATCACTATATGGTAGAACAGTTTAGCGAAGACCGATGCCGCACACCTTCGGATCCTTTGCAGACTGATCAAAGTGGTCACCCACCCGCTTACTGACAGCAACCAGTATAGCTTGACTTCGGTGTTCTACTGGAAATCGTGTCCACACGCTCAGTCTACTGCGGGGCTTAGTTTCCTAGCATCAGATAAAGGAATTATATGTGATATTTTTATAGCTCGAAAAAAAAATCGTAACTTTTAATTAATTCTAAAAATGTTTATTTTATAAGTATACTTTTAAGCAATGTTCAAGTGTATTTAATTTTCTTTTTTTACCTTTCAATTTGCGTTTACATGATTCAGATTCTAGAATCTCGTTTAAGATTAAAAATTCTTAAAATCTATTATCTTTTTGTGTGTGTTTACCTTTCTAGATTCTTTGGATAATTATGCTTTAAGTTGTTTTCAGAAATCTTGTTCTTTGGTCTAAAAAAAAATGTTTATTTTTACTAAATGAACTTTTCCTGGAAGTATTTAAATAAGATTACGATTTTTTTTTAGTTACATTACTAAATAGTAAATATATTTAGTTGTATCTTATACTTAATGCTTAATAATAGACTTAGAATTTTATTAAGTTTCAAAAAATATTTTTAAATAAACTTTTTCTCATTGAAAATCTCAACAGCAATTTAAAAAACACATGCAATCATGTATATCGAATTTTGTAGGTAACAACCCTATATTTAAAGAGCAGAAAAGGATATTGAATCCATTTATTTCAGTTTCTTGAAAGTTAATATATTTCATTGTTTATTTTTCACTGTAGAATAAAAGTGTAACAGTTTAAGAAACTTTTTTGTTGCAGTTCGTGTTTTTATCAATAGTATCAACAAACCATCCATCAAGAGTTGTCTCAAAACAATAGAGGCAGAAAAGAATGCTAAGAAAATAATTTAAAAAACTTTGGCATTTACTTTTTTTGTTGATCTTGTTTTGATTAGAAAGTCGTGAAATATGTGCAAGAAAGAAAGACGTTTTTAACCTTGATATACTTTTTAGAGGTAAAGCACAAGAGCTCAGAAGACACTTTATAAACGAAAGGTAACTGATTAAAATCTTGAGGTAAAAGTTTTGCTGCTAGTAAGATCTTGCAGGGGCAAAATAAAGCTTAGTGTGCAAAATACTTACAGAGAGTCCAAAAATCCTTAATAACTCAACTTTGTCAAAAGAAACATTTAGTTTAGCGTAGAATATTTTTTTACAATGAAAAAAATAAATAGTGAAATAAATACATCTATGGAAAAAATTTACATAATAAGTAATCAAAGCATAATGTTTTTAAGAAGATGTTATAAAAATATTCAGTGTACTCAATAGTTTTATTTATGTATTAATCGAAACATTTAATACTGATTTAATGATAATGTCTTTAATTAATTTAGTAAACTATGTAAATAGTGTTGATGATGAAAATGAATACTTCGCGCATAGTAAACTTCTATTTTAAAATGTGTCATCTAACAATAAATAATAAGCATTGTAGTTTGTTCAGAATATGCCTGTAAAATAACGTTTAATTAGTTGTTTACACGTAGCAGAATTTTTCTACAACCATGATCAAGATTAAAAATATGTTTGTAAACAAGTTTGACTTGTTAAACTTATTAAATAATCAATAATCTACTACTTTCTGCTCGCTTAATATTTTAGAATGTTTAATAATTAGTGCATACTATACTATAATAAAATTTCACACTGAAAACATTAAATATTTTAAAATAATGGGTTAAACATATCTCTGTATTTACATTTCTTGAATTTTGACTGGGAGCAGGTTTTTGCTGCATCATTATTTATATTTCTTAGCAAATGATTGCAGATGGTTGAAAAATGAATAACAATTTGGTCTATTTAAAGTTTTGTTTATGCAGAAAAAGGAATAGTGCTAGCAAATTGGTACACCTTTTTACTCCAGAAAGTTAAAAATAAAGGAACGGTGATGATGTTTTTTTTATCTTAATCCGTCGCACCAACTAAAGTCGTGAAGACACTAAATGGATGTTCCCTCTCTAACTTAATATATTTTTTAGTTTCTTACTGGCCACTTTCCGGAAGTTGTTAAGACTTGGCAATTATTCTGCAGCAAATCATAATATGGAAATCTTTAAAAATATTTTGATACTATAAGCGTCATTGTGTTTTTATCGTCAAAAAATATATTTTTTGAATTATCAATACTCGAGTATTGAATATGAGATTTCCGTGCTGGTACGCTCCAACTTATGACGCTAAAGGGTTTTGTATGTTTAGAAATTTTTTTTTAAAAAAAAGTGTATTTTATAGTTTTGTTCGGGAGTGTTTATCATAATTAATAATTGTAGTTCCTCTCCTCTTAATGAGTTTCGTTTCTCTTGTGAATTATTGTTAGATAAGCAGAAAAATCTAGCAAGTGGTGGTCTTGATTGCTGCTAGCCCAGCAAGATAATCTAGCTACACAAGCTAGTTTTTGTATGCTGGACAATAAAATGAGCCAATACACACCATGGCATGCTAGTAATTTTGCTGGAACCAACAAATATTTATGCTACTGCATGCTGTTTTTTTTTTTTTTTTTTTTTTTTTTTTTTTTTTTTTTTTTTNTTATTTTTTTTTTTTTTTTTTTTTTTATTTTTTGCTAGGGTATAGCATTTTATGCTTGTCTAGCAAACAAATACCAGCAATAATTTTAACCTCGGTACTTTGCTGCATCACATTATAAGTGATGTAACAAAGTGATGTAATTATTTATTCATATCTTTGACACATAATTATTTAGTCTGGAGATGTATTTTTCAGTCTGAACAAGTAATACATGGAAAAGATATAAAACTTGAATTACGTGTATAATAAAACTGAGTAGTAAAATGATGAGTGAACGGTATTTAGAATTTGTAAAATTATTTCATAAGTTATAAAATTAATGACAAGTTATTAGATAGTTACAGTGGAATAAACATTAGGAAAAACGTACCTTATCACAGTAACAATATGAGTGTAGGTTAAAAGATTTGAGACTTTTAAGCGAAATTTCCCTCCTTTCATTTGTTTCCAGTAAATACCTTAAAGATTAGACTAATTTTTATTTATATTTTAAGCACCATAGATTGTTAGATTAGACTGTTTATTATTAAAGTTTGAATATCAAAGATATGCTCAATATAAATAATTGCGGGCAAAATCACGTATTTTAAAACCTCAACTTGGTTATAATCCTGGAGTGCAGACGACTGTAACATTACAAAGTTAGCCTGGTGAGAATATCTAAACTCTGGTGTTTGCCACCACAATTGAAAATCCAATAATTTATGTTAGATAAAACGGGAAATTTCAGCATTTTTTTCGGAGTTTTATGTAATGTTTTAGCAGTTTGAAATACAAACGTGTAATACCAATCAAAGTACGTTGATCTACTTACCTTTGAGCTTTGAAAATAGCTATTGAATCACTTACTGTTGTTCGCGAAAAATGCCTTATTAAAGGCATTTTATATCGTTTAAGTTCTTGAATCCGGGAACTTGGAGCAAACTTTCTGTCTGAAAAATTGGAAAATTCGTTGACACTACAAAGTTCTTGAATTTCACTGATTGGACTGATGAAAAATCTGAGCATGCGCATTGTTCATATTCAAGATTATTAAAATCATAACTATATGTAGACAAAATTGCGGAATAAAATCACTTATTATCCACTTTTTAAAATGAAAGCATTACTCAATCCTTTCCAAATTTTTATTTATATTGGAGTTTGAACAATAATATTATTTTATACTGAGTGTACGGTACGGTACTTTTTATTTACGTCGCACTACAGCTGCACATTGAGCTATTGGCGATTCCATATTAAGAGAAAGACATACGTATTTGATCGAGCATGCACATGCAGGATTCAGTGTTCATTCCAAAGAACGGCTGATAAGGACTTCGAACCCTCTACCTTCACTCTAAAGATCATTCGGAAGAACGAGTCCATTCTGTTTTGTTTATGTGTCTCATTATTATAATAACTCGCGTTTATAATTATTTTAATGATTTGTAAAAGTTGCAGTGAATTAGAAATACCGTGTAATTTAAACACTGAAACATGGTCACAAAGAAGGTCTCAGGTTCATACCCCGAAGTTACTAAACGGCCTCAACACTTTCTGTCAAATATCATACTAACTCTTAGCTACGGATTTACTTTCTAGAAGTCATTCTGTATGGTAAGTATTAAACAATATTTCGTAACATTTAGTGATTTTCTGCTATTCCACTTAAAAGATATTCTATTTTTAACCGATTAATAATACACCTTTACATTTAATTTAAAAATAACCTCACCCATTTCCTGCTACATTTTTATCTTTTTTCATTCAACTAACTACTTGGTTCCATCTCAGTGATGGTAGTTAAAGCAAATTCTGCTCCCGGCTTTAAATGACCACAGTGCTGACGTAAAATATCCTCAGTAGTAGACGGATCATGGGTTAGTATCCCCTGTGGTCGGACTTACCGTGGGAAGTTTTCATGGCTTTCCTCTCCATATGACGCAAATGTGCATTAGTTCCATCAAAATTCACTTCCTTAAAATTAGTCTGTCCCAATTCTTGATGAAAGAGCTGCCTTGTCTTCTGGGTTGTGTTTGAAATAACAATGCTATGAATATAATATGAACACCAAGAAGAATATTAATAGCTGCTAACTCGAAAATGGATAAGTTGTAAAGCACCGGTTATAAAGTAAAATAAAATTTTTAACTGAAGTTGTAGCGTTTTTTTTTTTTTTTTTTATTGAAAAAATGACGCTATTTATCCGAAACTTTCCATTTAGTTTAATGAATATGTATTCTACCCGAAAATCAACCTTTACTAGCTAAATATTTTCATAAAAAATGTTAAATTTGTTAATGGTTTTCAGAAACACTTCAAAATTCTATAAACTTACATTAGAAAATTTGCCAGCCCAAAATAAAATTCGTGACGTCACAAACCAACATGATATTTTAGTGATGTTCGTCGAATATTGTAGATTTGTAGTTATTTTATTCGAAAAGTATCAAAGTAAGCTATAAGCTGCCTAAAACCATCTTGATTAACTTTCTCTACCAATCCATCAATATCTATCAAAATTTCCCTCCTAATTTTGTGTTTGATTTAATTTTTAAATATTTATACGTAAAAATGATTTATACGATATGGCTTTAAATGCCGNTTTTTTTTTTTTTTTTTTTTTTTTTTTTTTTTTTTTTTTTTTTTTTTTTTTTTTTTTTTTTTTTTTTTTTTTGCTAGGGTATAGCATTTCATGCTTGTCTAGCAAACAAATACCAGCAGTAATATTAATTTGGGTACTTTGCTACATCACAGTAGAAGTGATGTAACAAAGTGGTGTAATTATTTATTCATATCTTTGACATATAATTATCTAGTCTGGAGATGTATTTTTCAGTCTGAGCAAAATGTAAGTAATACATGGAATAGATGTAGATCTTGAATTACATAAATAATAAATCTGAGTAGCAAAATGATGAGTGAACAGTTTTAAGAATTTATAAAATTATTTTACAAGTTATAAAATTATTTACCAGTTATTAGATAGTTACAGTGGAATAAATCTTGGGAAAAACAGATCTTATCAGTAACAATATATGTGTAGATTAAACAATTTTGAGACTCTTAAGCAAAATTTTCCCCCTTTCATTTGTTTCCAGTAAATCCCTTAAAAATTAGACTAATTTTTATTCATATTTTAAGCACCTTAGATTGTTAGCTTAGACTGTTGAATATCAAAGATATGCTCAATATAAATAATTGAGGACGAAATCATGTATTTTAAAACCTCAACTTGGTTATAACCCTGGTGTGTAGATGACTGCAACATTACAAAGTTAGTCTGATCAGAATATCTAAACTCTGGTGTTTGCCACCGCAATTGAAAATCCTATAATTTAAGTTAGATAAAACGTGAAATTTCAGCATTTTTTCGGAGTTTTATGTAATGTTTTAGCAGTTTGAAGTGCAAACTTGCAATACCAATCAAAGTACGTTGATCAACTTTCCTTTGAGCTTTGAAAATAGTTATTCAATCACTTACAGTTGTTCGCGAAAAAGGCCTTATTAAAGGCATTTTATATGGTTTAAGTTCTTGAATCCCGGAACTTGGTGGAAACTTTCTGTCCGCAAAATTGTATAATTCGTTGACACTACCCAAGTTCTTGAATTTCATTGATTGGACTGATGAAAAACCTGCGCATGCGCATTGTTTATATTCAAGATTGTTAAAATCATCTTTACATGTAGTCAAAATTGCAGAATAAAATCAATTATTATCCCTTTTCTAAAACGAAACGCGTTATTCAATTCTTTCCAAATATTCTATTCTTTTATATTGGATTTTGAACAATATTATTTTATATTGAGTGTACGGTACGGTACTTTTTGATTACGTCACACTAGAGCTGCACATTGGGCTATTGGCGACTCAATATCAAGAGAAAGACATACTGAATTGATTTGTCATGCGCATGCAGGCTTGGGTGCTCATTTCGAAGAACGGCTGATAAGCCTTTGTCAAGTTTAAAAACAAATAGCACAAGTTATAAAAGAACAACGCAAAGATACACCCGGGATTACAGTGGACTTCGAACCCTCTACCTTCACTCTAAAGATCATTTGGAGGAACGAGTCCAATTCATTTTGTTTATATTTCTAATTATTATAATAACTCGCGTTTATAATTATTTTAATGATTTGCAAAAGTTATAGTGAACTATAAATACTGGGTAATTTAAACATTGAAAGATTGTCACAAAGAAGGTCTCAGGTTCGTGTCCCGAAGTAACTAAAAAGCCTTAGCAATTTCTGGCAAATATCATACTAACTCTTAGCTACGGATTTACTTTCTAAAAATCATTCTGTATGGTAAGTGCCGTATTAAACAATATTCCGTAAAATTTAGTGATTTTCTGCTATTCCGCTTAAGAGATAGTCTATTTTTAATCGATTAATAATCCACCTTTACATTTAATTTAAAAATAACTTCACCCATTTCCTGCTACATTTTTATTTTTAATTATTCAACCAACTACTTAGTTCCATCTCAGCGATGGTAGTTGAAGCAAATTCTGCACCCGGCTTTAAATGACCCCAGGACTGGCGTAAAATATCCTCAGTAGTAGACGGATCATGGGTTAGTATCCCCCTGTCGTCGGACTTACCGTGGGAAGTTTTCATGGCTTTCGTCTCCTAATGACGCAAATGTGCATTAGTTCCATCAAAATTCCTTCCATTGAAATTAGTTTGCCCCAATTCTTGATGAAAGAGTTGCCTTGTCTTCTGGGTTGTGTTTGAAATAACAATGCTTCGAATATAATACGAACATCACAAAGAAGCTGCAAACCCGAAAATGGATAAGTTGTAAAACACCGGTTATAAAATAAAATAAAATTTTTAACTGAAGTTGTAATGTTTTTTTTAATTTTATTTTTATTTTACAGCAATATCTTATATGCTGCTAATACCTGAAGAAGAAAAAAAATTAAGTCTATATAATATCACTAATGATTACAGTCAATGCTATTGGTTTCGGTGGAGAGTTAGTTTAAAAAAAAATTCATAAATATGGCCGTGTTCCATATGGAAAGTTTCCTTTTGCCACGTCGATGAAATGTCGACGATTTTGTAACGCTTGATGAATTTTTGAAACATTTCTATCATATAAAAACATTTTCAGATGATAAGATCACAATTATTGTTTCACTTTTTCTTTTTCTTCATCGTACATAATCACGAATCATATTTTTTAAATGGTTGATCTTGGATGTGGCAGATGTCGTAAAAGTTCTAATAATTTGTACTTCACATAAAAAAAAGTCGTTGAAAGCGCATGTACCCATGAAGTTCCACCTTTTGAACAATTTAAGAAAATGGCTAGTTACATCAATCTCTGAAGTAATAGAAATTGAAAATACAACATAATCATATAATGTCATTCACTCATAACAGATGTAAATCTTTATAATGGCTTATTATTGGGGAGATACACTTTTTAATCTACCTTTAAAAAATTTTGAAGTCGCGTTCCCAGCTCTGAACTCTTAGCTTCGTTAAGCATTTGGACAGTTTTATTGTATTCAGGCTTATCTGTGATCTGAGTGGAAAGATTGAATAATGTAGTTGTTACCGTGAATGATCGAAATCAAGAGAATGTCGACTTTCACCAGTAAATGTCAGAAGTCACATAATCGCTTTGGTGAATGTCCAAAATACTTGTCATATCCGATTTTATATTAATTTGTTGGTTCATGTTATTATATTTATTTGATATTTTAATATCTGCTGAGGATAAATTAGGAGAAACATCGCTGTTCGGGATGCCGGTTAAATGCATGCTGAACAGTGGCACTTGACATTTAAAAAAAACATTGATGTAGGGCATACCGGGCAGTGTCACTTAACTAGACCTAGTATATATTTCGGACATTTACCAAAGCAACTATATGATTGTCAATATTCGCCGGCGCATCCACCAATTTCAGTCATTCTCAGTAACATAGTCTTCACGAAATAAATGTCATGTCAATTTTGACTTAGAAATTATAGTGACTGATTTTTTTTCTCATTTTCTATTTAGGAAAAATGTGAACTTATGGTTTAAAATAGCTTAGAACGTTCGATTATACAATTTTTTTGTACTGTTTCATCCTCAAAGAAAAAGCCATTAAGAGTGGGTATATCTATGAGTTTCTTTCTTTTGCCCAATTTTGGAACATCTTTCGCACAATTTTCTAGTTAGATCATCTATAAAGCAAAGTACAATATAATCATAAGATGTAATTTCTTCAGAACACATGTAGATCTTAATAATAGCCTGTTATTGAGAAGCTTTAATTTTTAATCTACTTATAAAACTTTGAAGTCGCTCTCTATCTCACAAATTTAAAATAATATTTTAATAGTTTCGTTGAGTTCAGACTAATGAGTCTTCCAATCAGATTGTTAAAGTGAAAAAATTGATTCTTTAAGAGATAATTGCTGAACTCCATTTTAATTCTGACATAAGATTGCAGTGACTGATATTTTTTTCACTCAATGTTACGGAAAAATGCGAATTTATGGTTCAAACATAGTAAAAAGTTGAGAAACATTTTAACACTTTGTTTATAGGCAATTTTGCACAAAAGCTATGTTATGTCACAAGCAATTTTTGTAATTGAATATGGATGTAAAGTGAAACATTCTAAGTATTGCTATCATGCCCAAACGTTGTTCACCGACGATGGGTTAATTTGGCATTGCAAGTGCAATGAAGATTTAATTCGTCAATAGTCAACAACGTTTCGGCACTAAAGGAACAGTTAACTTGTCAATGGTCAACAATGTGTTAATGCAATTCGTTTTGCATTGATTTGTAAACTAATATTAGTCTAAAGAAGGGTGATTTTCCTTAACTATTGAAGGATTTAATAACGCAGTCATTTCATACTTTACCTCACTATTGTGACCACTTTAATTCTTTATATCATTGTCTATTTCATCGTTAATGTATTTTTAATAGGCCTTTTTTGAATTCATCAATTTGCACATGGTAATTATTTAAGTTGTAATTCATTTTAAAAGAGTATTCAAGCATGTTTCTCTATGTAATCCTTATTATGATTGAGTCTTAAAATAACGAAAAACTTTTAAAGATGATGACTGATATATTTAAAATCTCTATTTCAGATTTTCACTGAGCTATAATTATAAAAGACAGGCGTTCGATCGTCAGTGGCGGCTGGAAGCTCATCCATCTTGTCTAAGAAGAAAGCCGGCTTGTGCGCAATGCTGACCACATTGCCATACTCGTTATATATACAGATACACAGAGAGAGAGGGGGAGCTAGACATCGGCTAATTTGCCAATCCGCAAATTACTTTACGATAAGAAGATAAGTAAATAAGAAAAGTTAAAAGCTACTGTCTTACTACCAGGAGAAGGCGACTGAATCCATAATAGAGGTTACATGAAAATTTAAACCAAAAAAGGATCGAGGAAGTGATAACTGGCGGGAGAAAAACTTGTCGTCAATGACAATTCTGTCGCAATCAATGTAATTCTGCTCATTCCCAAGCGGTAGTAAACTGCTACTAAGTCAATCGTTTTCTTACAACGGGTGGAAAATTATGTGTTAAAACAACGTATAATAAATTGTTGTTGAAAATGTTTTCAGAAAAATAGCATTGCTTAGTCGCATTGTTAGAATGCCGATATGTAAATATTGCGGATATATACAAAAGTGAATTGAATTCAACGAAAAAACAGATGCATATGGAATTTATTCAAAAAACCAATATAAAAATTATGAAAACAATATCAGTATACAAACAACAACCATGCTTTTTTAACAAGTGCTTGGTATATGGACGAATCGACTGACCTCAGCTACACATGGAACTCTAAAAAGAATATTCAAATTAAAATTTTAAGGAAAATATATAAATAAGTTTAGTCTCAAAATAACATACATTTGATACATGAAACTAACATTCAAATATTTTGTTCAATTATGTATAGTCTAGTTCTGTTCTAATGTGCACTCGAAATTTTAGTTTAAATATTATCGCGAAATATTTTCACAATTGCAACAAAATAAATTAAACGATTGAATTAGAGAGCCAAATATTGTCTAAAAAGATAACAGGCTCAACGAATTTACAGTTTATACCACTGAATTCCAATCCTATTTCCCGTGTTTTGTGGTCAGATTTGACACTACAGATGAATTCTCAAGCTTGGTTGTACATTTTATCCATGAGAAGTTAGTTCCTTTAGAAAAATATGCTCATTGAACATTCTCCCCCTATACTTTTATCCGATATAGCGTTACAAATGGGAAGTGTCCGGGCGAGTAATAGAGGTTTTTACGGTCACCCTCAATGCCTCAATGTTTGAATTTCACAGCGCATGCGGAATAATTTTCCTTTAAAAAGTATAGCCAAGGGGCATAAAATAAAGTTTGTATTGCCTTCAACTTAAGATAAACACTTTTTAATACATTATTCTAACACATAAGCTAAAAATTGAACTGCCACTTAACATTTATAACCGTAACTTTCGAAGAGATTCATCACTGCCGACAAAACAAAGCAAATAGATAAGGGTCAAACTATATTCATCAGAACATTTAATTTCCTTTGAGTATTCAGAGTGCATGAAGATACACCTAAATACTTTCTCCTTTATTTCCGTTAGAGCAGATTTCTTGATGTTAATTATGTCATATAACTAATACAGTGACAGCAAATCCTTTCACCTGTAGGGTCATCTATGTTAATAAAACTGAGGTAAATAAGTAAACTTTTCAAGATATTCTGCACTTCTAACCCTATTATGTGCACTTTTCTATGTAAAAACCCATCGACCCATCCGAGTCTGATTGTTGACTTTGAAATCAAGAGTCCGGATCTTGACTAGTAGGTCAACAACAATTTGCTGAAATCTTGAATTTTTTGTGTTAAGTTTTACTTATAAAAGCTAAGTATACCTCACTGTGGATAAGTTATGACCTTTCGAAAAGTTTTCGAATGTAATGACATTTCTGTGGATGTTTAAGGACGTTTGCGGCAAGAAAAAAAAGGAAAGGAAATTGTGAATTACTATTCCTAATTATTTTGCTCATGAAAGCTTATACTTCACACCATCATTAGATGTTAGATTGCTTATGAAAATTGCTCTAAAACGCGTTTTTGATGCTTTTTCAATATTTTCAAGATAACTCTGGCATTCATTGGCATAGCATGGGGGGGGGGCAAGTTCCCCCCTTCATTTCCTTAACTTCAGAATTTTTTAAACCCCATATCCCTCAATAGCTATTTTTTTTTTTAATTTAGAAGTTTAAAAACCTTAAAAAAATTGCAACTCTTCGATAATTTATATATAATTGAACGAAAATATTTTATGATTATCACTTTTATGCAAAAATTAATCTTAAAAACCAGTTACAGATTTTTTTTAATATTATAATTTCCCTCAGTTTAGTTAATGTTTAGTTTTTTTTTAGTTTAGTTAATGCACAATATAGTTTTTTCAGTTGTAATTACTATTTATCAACACTATACATTACTGACAAAAGTTTTTTTAATATTCTTTTGATTTACTAGGAGGCATCTTTCACCAACCCTCTTCTTTAAAAAAATCATTCTTCTATAATGTACAATAATTACAGATTTGTGTAAAGGCATTCTATCTCTATGTAAACAGCCTTTCCTTAAGCAGCAAATGTTTTAGAAGATCTTCCGTGGTAAATTACTGTCACAATTTGAAAGATCAGGCTTAAAGTTATTAGAACTGGTGTCTTTTTTTACCAGTGCAAAAACCGCGTCGAGCAACATAAGTATAGGAAGTTGAAAGCTTTTGAGACCTAGACCACTATAGTTTTAAAATCATTCTTATATAAATATCGCAATCCTATAGAATGATTTCAAAATTTCTGGTATTAAAGGTAGAAAGAAGTTATTAACTTAATCTCTTCATTTTGGATCATTCCGAATTTGACATGGGTAAAAAGGACATCATTTCTAAAAGCTTCAAGCCTGATCTTTCAAACTATGTCAACAGTTTTGCCATGCGAGAATCTTCCGAAACATTTGTGGCTAAAAGAAATATTGTTTACACAGAGTTAGTGTAGAAGTATTTCCATATTTTTTAAATGCGCAATCCTTTCCCACNTGTTTCTTTTGTTTTGAAAATTTCATCGTTTATTTGTATCAGTACAAGTCGTTTCTGCATTAAATTTCATTTGATTCTGATGATTCTTTCATGGTGTTGCATTTTCTACAAACAGCAGTTTAGAATTAGTATAGAAGTATTTCCATATTTTTTAAATGTGCAATCCTTTCCCACAGAGAAAGTAAATATATTGTACTAATTATCTCAAAAATTATGATGATGCATCTTTAGTAGTTTAGAAAATTGATCAGTACCATGGTACTAAGACCTATTAATAACGATTTTCACCGAGGAGGAAAAATATTTCCAAATTGTAAATTTTTAGGAAGGTTTTATATATTTTTCAAAAATATTTATGTGATTTGTTAAATCCAGATAACTGTTAACAGTAAAATGGTGTGTATAGTTTAAAACAATAACTTAGCTTGAAGTTTAGGACAATAAACTGTAGCTTTTTATTATTATTTTCTTTGGCGAAAGTGACTCATAAAACAACCTTCAGATATTTCATTTCAAGTAAATAAAAATCTAAGAAGAAAAAACAATTACCTCTAATGTTCTTTTAATAAAGTGGAGATCTGTACAATTTCATGGCAGGAGGAGCAAAAAGGTATCTTTCATTTGGCAAATAGATATCTTCTGGTGACGGATGGAGGGGTGGTTGAATTTGAAGAGTTGCTGGATGATGACTGTAACGCCATAAACGAGAAGCATGTTGAAGAGGAGGTACAAAATAACCACGCTCTACTGGAAGGGAAAAAAATAACTGTTGATTATATGCGCTCTATGAACCTCAATTATATAGTGTTTTATGTTAACAATTTCTACAGCTAATTTGGTTTTTATTGCTTTTTTTTTATGTGAAAATTATTTTTCAACCGTTTTAAAGCTCGTATGCTTGAAAAATGTCTTATTCTTTCAAGTTCAATAAATAAGATATTTTCCAAATATACTAAAATATAGCTCTATTGAAATATAGTAAAACTATAATGAATTCCACAGAATTCTTATATAGGATATATATTTTTTTGGATCGGTTTTCTAATTTTAAAATTTTTATTGCCAGAAGCAAATATACGAGTATACTTGACTCTGTTGATTGATTGGCCAAAAGAGACCCTCTAGTAGTTAACTAATTGCAATAAGCAAAAGAAAGGTTGTTGAATTTTCAAGAATAAAATAAACGATATTAGCATTACATTTTAGAATTACTATATCAAAAACTTCTTTCACTTCAAAAATATACAAAGGGAAATAACAGTTGACATGTTTCAAGCTCTCGATAACAGACATCCATTTTTTAAGACTTGCCAGACGTGAATGACTGAAATATAAAATGTAAAGTTGCCAACGGAAAAATTGAAAAACAAAAGTGAGGTAGGATGGTATTTTATTTACGTCGCACTACACGTACACAGTGGACTATAGGCGGTGGTCTAGGAAACATCCCTGAGAATGATCCGAAGACATGTCATGGCAATTTTGATCCTCTGCAGAGGCGATGGCACCCCTGCTTTGGTAGCCCGATGATCTGCGCGAGAAGGCTAGCACTTTACAGTAGAACAGCTTAACGAGGGCCAATACCGCTCATCCTCAGTCCTTACGCTGACTTATCAAATAGCTCATTGACTGCAGCCAGTGATGCTTGTCTTCGATGTTCTGCTTTGAACCGACACCGACAGTGTGAATCAAATCTGGAAAAACCACAGTGGCCGAGAGAGGCAGATCAGGGTAAAATGCAATTCAACGTGCTACGCAGCGGGAAGAAACTAATGGCGTTATGAGGGCAAACAGCATTCATATGATTAAAAGAAGACTCCAAGGCATCAAGATGAGCTGATGTGACTGGGGTGGAAATAATTTTGGCTTTGTTGAAATTATTTCCGATTCGAAGACACCAATTTCCAATTTGTATATTTTTGAACCGATTAAAGCTCTTATCAACTAACATCTTACCCTTTCAGTTTCAGGAGATTATTTATTTAGTTACATAGCAGTATTTAAAGTTAGTTTTTATTATCTATGTTTCAATTGTTCATTGTTGTTTTTAATAGCCCATGAAATGCTTTCATTAAAAATATGCATACGATTTTAAAGGATCGGAATAAATGTGGAGATTATTGCAGAATAAAAAACATGAATAAAATGCAAAAATAAAATGAAGTAAGGGAAGATAATTAGGATGTTTTGCAGTCAAGCAAACGTAGGCAACTTAAGAAAATAAAGACTCTGAAAAACGCACAAGCTGAGTTTCAAAAAAGAGATTGGAAACCAGTCTTATTTGTTTAAGGAGCATTGATTTATAACAACAAAAAGAAATACCAATCATCTATAAAATAAATTTGCACCTGCAAGTGTTCCATTAAAATATAATAGCTTCAAAATTTCCCTATCTTCCATAGTAAAAATTGATACAAAAATAGTATAGTAATGAAAGTATATCGATCAAAGAAAATAACTATAATTGGCAGCTTTCACCTTTTTACAAGCTATTCAAGTTCGAAGTCAATAAAAACAAATAATTGTCAGCAGTCTAAAAAGCTTCCTGATTACCTACAGATAGCAATTATACAATGCTTAATCCGTCAAACTAAATTATAGAGAACAGCAGCTATTACGGGGAATAAGAGACAGATTGTTTACAATAAAAGAAACACAAAATCAAAATATTACCAGCACTCAATATCTTTTTACATCTTCAAAATTACACTATACTATCTCTCTCAACTACGTATGGCTTTATAAGTAGTGTACTAAGTATGTTAATTTTCTAATCTGACCACATCTGTAGCTGATGGTTAGTTGGATAAAAAAACCAATGAATAAAAACAATGAATGGCGTTGATTTTGGAGCGATATCAGGCGTATAAGTTCTGCTTAAAATGTGAATCGGTAGCAGCAAGTTACAAATTATATGTTTATGATCTCATTGAGTACATCCGGGGACAGGTGAATTATAGAGTAATTGATGATGATTTGGCCTCAACAACCAGCAAGAACACCTAGGAAGTGAAGTAAGGATTCGATAAAAGAGGTCTTAACATTTTTCACTGCTATATCATGTATGAAAAATTTAATTTTGGGATGAGTTTGAGTTCAGTTTAGTTGCTAAATTTAGTTTCGAATGATGATAAATTGAATTGTATATTTTTTATTTGGGAAAATTTGCTAAGGCTGGTTTCACGAAATTTATGAAAAATCAGTTATTTTAATTCCAATTATTATTGATTCTGAGAAAAATGCGTTAAAATTCGACTTGAGATAAGCTTTCAAACAATGAGCAATTTGCTAACTATCGTTGTATAATATATTGTTACTTAAGAATTACTTTTTTTAACGTAGAACTTTTATAACTATGGATAACATTATTAAATGACACTGCGTAGTAAAATTTTAGATAAACTTTTAAATGGCGTAAAATTTTAAAACTGTAGATGTCGAAGATTTTGTAGCTTAAGAAATATCTTGTTGTGACCTATTTAATTAAAAAAACAATATATATATTTTTTAAAAAAATGAAAAATATGCAATTGTTTGAGCAAATAACTTTTTTTAATGCATGACTTCTATGAATCACGCTATTATGTTTGAGATATTCAAACTGAGCTTTCAAATTAAACGTAACTTGCAATTTTTAAATCTTAAATTCTTAAATATATTGCTAACCAAGATCTCAAATATATTTGCTTAATTAAACAATATATATATACATATATGTTGTTTTATTAAACAAGAATATTTTAGAAAGAAAAATACGCAATGTTTTGACCAAACATTTCTACAATGTAGGACTCTTCACGTTCAAATCGCGTTCTTAAATGACGTTAATTTAATGAGTTTAATTTAAATTTAGATTTTAAATTGCTCACGACTTGTGAGCTGTTACTGTAGTACAACATAAAATGTATTATATATCCCCTATTATAAAGCGTTCCAATAAAACATGGTATTAAAATGTTACATTATTTTTTTGTGATTGGTTCATTAATAAATTATTTTTATTTCTTCACAAACACAATTCTTGTAAAAAAAATTTAAAAAATTAAATCCGTTATATCAAAACACTAGATCGTTTCATAAAATATAAATTATTGCGCTTAATAAAATATAAATACAGTTTATTTGTAACGTGATCCTAAGAATAAAAAGGTTATTTTCTTTTTTAATTCTCTACTAAAATGAATTAATGAGTTATTTTTATTCATCATGGCTAGTCGAGGAGGAGAAAAAAAATATCGAATTTCACTGTTTAGGTTAATGTAATTTCGTTCTNNCACTTGCGGCGTAACTACCACTACTTGTGAGCTGTTACTGTAGTACAACATAAAATGTATTAGATATCCCCTATTATAACAGAACATTATTTTAAAGTGAAAAGTATAACGAAATTATTTGAACAAATTATTCGAAAATTTTTTTTGCTCGATAACCGCAAATAAGATGGCACAGTAAAATTTTGATGGAGCAGAAATTCAACTGTGATACATAATTATTTATATTACAACTGTACCTAATTACTGGTACAAAAATAAATAGTTTAGCTGTTTTCCCATTATAAAATTTAGTATCGTCTATCTTTTACAGTTATTAACTTTCTCATCCACAAGAAATATAAATAATCAACTAAAAATTTTAAAGAAAGCATTTTTTTCTTTCTCTTGATAAAAAAAAACTGAAGAAAAATTCCCCATCTTAGAACTAATTCTAGGAATCCAAAAATAAGAATCACAGCCTTCTTATTCTTAGTTCTAAATTCCAAATTCTATCCCAAATGAATCGAATAAAAATTTTGACAATTTAGTTTTACACAAAACACATTTAAAGATGCAAGTAACAAAGAATATTCTTCTGTATTTGACTCTATTAATATATTATCGTAACTGCATTTATCAAAAACTGATCAGAAAGTGTAAAAAAAATGTTACACCAGACATTTAAATTATAGTTTTTTTGTTAATAATTAGTTTTATATAATTTGTTCATTGTTATTATTTTCTATAAGTAGTACAAATTTTCGTTTGGATAAAAGTATTTGTGCTCCTTTACAAAATACTGACGTTTTTAGAAACTGATGATAAACGCAAACTGATAAACTTTCAATTTATAACACAAAACTTTTTTTTAAAAACAAAAACTATATTAATTTTTTTTGTTTTGAAACCTAGTGTATTTACCTTTTAATTCATAAATTTGCATTTATTTTATTTTTTCGAGTGAACAACTAACAATATTTTTAAAAAAAGTAATTAATAAAAAAATTTTGGTTAAATGAAAGTAATGAAAATTAAAATCTTGAAAAATAAAAAAGATATAAAGTAAATTAAATTAAATGCTAATTAAAAAGTTTTCCTGCTTAAAACTTGGGTATAAAAAATGCACAAAATTGAAATATCTGGTCTTTTATTACCTGATTAAAGACTACATTCGTTTCAAAAATATACAAATAGGAAATAACAGTCGACTTGCTTCAAACAACATGTTTCGACATATTTCAAAAATAGGAACCTATTTTTTAAGCGTTTGAAACATGTCAACTGCTATTTCCCATTTGTATATTTTTGAAGCGAATGAAGTTTTTAATCAGGAAATATCTTACCACTTAAAATTCTTGGGATTATTTACTTAATCTAGTTTTTTTAATCCCTTAAAAAACAAATGTAATTTAATTCATTTAAATTATTTATAAACAATTATATATTTTCTTTATTTGTTGATGAACTAACTAATGATTTATCAATAAATAATGAAATACAAATCTATTATTCAAAAATAATGATTAATTCTTTAAATAGTACATATTATTTCTTTTAAAAATATCTAGCACTTAATTTGTCATATCTTTTGAATAATGAGTTTTCAAAGTTGAAATTTTTACAAAATACTGGTTTTTGATTAAATTTGTTTCTTAAACGTGCATTGTTAGAACTGATTTAACTGAACTGTAAGAAATAAATTCATATTTTTGTTCTTAAATTTGCCTTTTATTAACAAACGAGGTTAATTAGTATTCAAAAGATGTTGAATTCCAATGGAGAAAAAAAGCGAATAATTTGAAATATTTTTCGACATATGCATAAAATTGGTGATGCATGAGCACGCGATTTTAGAAATCAGGGGAGAGTGAAGAATAGAACAAAATATTCGAAATGTCCATGAAGCATTCACTTTTCCATTGGAATGAAAAATTGTTCCTTTTCTTAAGTGGTTCCATCAAGATAAGAAGTAAAACAAAGAAAAAGAGGTAATCTCCAGCTCTTTACTAGTCACGAACGTCAGACGACCACCTCCAGTCTGTGACGTCACTCAGGGCTCCTTGACCCCAGGGAGCAAACAAGGGTGGAGGGAGCTCCAAAAAACTCTCTTCTATGCATTGTTTTAGTCACTTCTTTGGTGACTACTTCCGGCACTACTCTTTTAGATCAGCGCGCCACTGACGATTCTGATGATGATGACTGTTATTCTGGTTGAACGACCCTGTGCTTTTTTTTTATTCTCCCGGGGTGATCCTGACTAAAAGAATCGTCCAGAGATGGCAATAAAAATGATTATGTGCCTATTTTGAATAGCTAAGTAAACACCATACACGCGACAAAAAGGAATAAAAACGATTCTTTTAGCTTTTACTGAAGACAACAGGAAGACACAAATAGATTTACCTGTATTTATGTCTTTCTTAAATTCTCCTTTTAAGTAACAATCTTCTGTCATTTTTTCAATTTTAATAAAATTCTAACCAAAATCGGAAATAAAAAGTATAATTAATTATTACTTTTTTCTTAAAAAAGGCTAGGTAGGACAAATATTAAACAAAATTAGTAAGATTTTAAATCTACTTATTTATTCATTTGCGTATTTTTAAGCTTGCACGAACATACAAACGAAGATATACGTATTGATGCATTTCATAAATTAGTATTGTAATTAGTTTTTTTTTAAATATTTAACAAAATTGAAGATAAAAAGTAAATATATAAAAAGATGATTGAATGTTTTATTTGGTTTATTAATTTTGTTTCAAAAAAAGGTAAAGTAAGTATCACACAAAATATTACGCAGAATATGTGAAGTAATAAATATTTTTTTTTTATTTACCGTATATATCAGTGTATAAGTCGACTTTTCAAATTCTCAAAATTTTACGAAAAACAGGGGGACAACTCATAGATCGGAAATTAAGAAAATATAACTAAGATAATAAATATAACTCCAAATTAAAAATATAAATTAAAAATGTAACTCTATGTAAACTTTTAAAACATACCATAAGGCTGCAAATTTAAAAATTCCAAAACATCTATTTGAATCGAATTCATTTACGTTAGCAGTGTTGTCATACAGATCTCAATAATCTGCAATAGATTTTACTTCATCTGCTAAGTTATACAAGAAATCGTCTTAAACCCGATCCAAAAAATTCGAAATTCCACACTTTTTAAAAGGTTTTACAATAATATTTTAATCCATATTTTGCCAAGCGTCTAATATAATTTTGACACATGACGTCTATAGAAATAATTATCGACTTACCGGCAGAAGTTATACTCCTCACATACCAGAAATTTACTATCTTATAATTAAAAAAAAAGGGTCAACTTATACAACGGGTTGACTTATACGCCGAGATATATGGTACTTATTTTTTATTATTATATTTTTATTACTTTTAAGCAATATATGCGATATTTAGGGATTTTACAGACTTATAGATTTGAGCCATTTTCAAGAATTGTACTCAGAAAAAAAAAAGTTAATTGAATTTGATAAAGGTGAGTGCATCTGATTTGAATAATGGATTCATTTGATAATTTAAAGAACAAAAGCAAAACAATTCGTTCTTTAACAAATCGATTAATAACAAAAACAAGGAATGATGTTTGTGGTGTTGTGCCTTAGAGGAATCTGAATACAATTAATCCTTTTACATTACTGCGCAGAGCGCCATCTATTGGATTTCGGAAATCATTATTATTAAGATTGAGAAATATTATTAACAAATGAATTGACGAAAGGGTTTTCATTGTGGGAGTTATTCAGGTGTGCCAAGACTAAGATAAAATGATAAACTTCCGCCAACACAAAATCTCAAGAAACTTTCGGCAGGTATTTGATTCACTCTTGTAACTAGAGTCAACTCTTTCGTCGCCACCTCATTTTGGCAAAAGCTGTTTGGAAATCAGGGATTTTTTTAAAAATGTTTTTAAATTTTATAAAACTCCATATTCATTCACACCACAGGGATGAGTTTGGTTAAAACCCAAAACTGAGAATATAAATCCAAAAATGTTATGTGCTTAGATATTTTTTAAATAATTAATACCTGAAATTTGAGAAACAAAAGTGTATGTCCGAAGTATTTATCCCCGGAATGTTATTAACGTTTTAATAAAAATATCGATGCTAGATTTTATTTATTTTTATTTATTTAAGTTATGTGAATGTGAATCTCGATATGTTATTTTTAAAATCGCGGAAACACGAACCTCGATGTTTAATTTTAAAATCGAGTGAACACAAATTCCGATGCTTGATTATAAAATCACGTGAAAAGAATTCCGATGCATATTTAAGTCACTTGAACACGAACCAAAATAGTAACTTTAAAATCGCGTGAATAGGAAAAGCAAAATTTCATATAAAATCGTGAAAATACGAAACACGATGTGTGATCCTAAATTACGTAAATACGAATCGTGAAGTGTGATTTTTAATCATGTAAATGCAAATTTAAATCTCGTTTGCATAGTCAGAGCGTATATTTTCCCCTTTGAATTCAAAAAAGGTGAGATTTCCTTGAAAAGGCTGATTTTTTAAAAAAAAAATTAAATTGAAAAAAACTTATCCCTGTCAAAGCAATCCTGAAAGTCAAATCAAAAGACGTAATCGCAGGAAAAACGCGGCTGAGCAGAGAAGAAAATTCTACCTATCTTTGCCAGATTGATAAGATTAAAAAAATTTTGATTCCTTTTCTAGTTATGCTAAAAACTTTTCAACGAACAGCGTCATATTATACATATTTGGGTAAGCCGAGGTTATTGCAATGCGAAATAATGGATTTTATGTAAGCGGTGCACGTACAAAAAGATATCTGTATGAATAACTTTTATTCTAATGATTTTCACTAAATGGAAAAATTAATGGTTCACAGAGGTGTCCGCAAATATGCTAATTAATTACTACAGATAATAATTTAAATAACAAAATTAAATACAAATGTAGTTTCTCTGAATAAATTTGATTATGAACTTCATGAACACAGAGTTTTATTTGAATAAACAGTACATTTGCTTATGAACACTGAGTTTTTTTTGACATTCCCATTCATTTGAAAGTTATTGAAATTTTAAGAGGCTTGTTTGCGAATTTTCTTCCACTTTTTTTCTTCCGTACGTTACATTTTGCTTTGTTACTCAAAATCTTTATAGAAATTAAAATCAAGAAGGTGTATAGAAAAGTGTACAAAGAGTTCGAGGAAATAAAAAAAATGTGAATCCACTGTTAGTCAGAGAATTATTAACTATTAAACATGTAGTAAAAAAAAACATGTTCGTCGAACTACTGCCTATTGAAATGCAACTACAGAGTTGAAATTTTATGCGCTGACAAGACCATTCATTTTGTATTATAATTTTAGCGGAAGATTTTTTTTAAAAAAAATAACATTCTTTTGAAAGCTATTGCAAATTTAAGTGCTTTTTTGTGATTTTTTTAAAACTTTTTTGCATTTAATACAGACTATATCCATATTTATAGAAAATTTATTTTTCCCTCACGAGATCTTCATTTCGTTATTTCATAAACCAGCGGTCGAGTAGATGTCAATCAAACGTAGCAAAAAAAGAAAATAAAGAGAGAGACATAGAAAGAAATAGATTACGTGTTGCCAGATGTAAATCACAACATTTATATAAAATTTTTTAAAAATAAAAAATAATAAATAACGAGTGCTAAGAACCATTGCATATTTGAATTGTTTTAAGTTTTGTCAAGGAGTAAAATTACTTCTAATTTATTACTTTTCTTTTTATCGCGTCACACTTTCTGTGTTCTTCAGGTTAATCTTTTACATTTACAAGTTCAGATGATTATTTTCAAATCCAGGTAATTGTCTGTTTCATAATGCTTAACATCTTAGCAAAATGTTCTTACACAAAACTAAAATAATTGTATATTTTGAAACAAAAATATTCTGTGTTTTAGTAGAAAATATGGCCGTTTCAGAAGAAATAAATAATGATGAATGAGAAACAATTAAGGGGGTTGGCGAGCCGAGCCTCCTTGTACTCTAAAAAAAGAGGATTTTGAAGTAATGAAGATTCATGTTATGAAAAGTTTTTACTTAGAGAATAATAAGCAGTTTTTGACAATTATTATTTCCTAGCAATTTAAATGATTTTAAAAATCCAGTTATGTTGTTGGAGGTGTCAGACAAATTACAACATTATAATTTGTTTTAATTTCTTTAAAGTTGCAAAAAACTGGCTTCTGTGGATTTCCAACTAATATATTCAATTAAGAGGAATCATCATTGAACATGTTGAGACACGCATACGCAAGTAGGATCATGAGGTGAAGAAAAAACGTGCTACTTCTCAATATCACTATCAGAAGATACTTCATTATTATTCCCACGATACCATCCCAAGACCATCCACGATCATTAGCGGCTTGACATCGCATGTCAAAGTGGGCGTTCGCGATCGCCCATCCCCGTTACACAGGTGCAAGTGATGCTTTTATAGCTAAAGCTTTTATTTATCGTAAAAACATGACAAAAAAAGCATATTTTCTTCAAAAAAAATATGATTGGAATTAAATGTTTGATTTAATGCCTTTATTAAAATGAATGTAGGAAAGAAGTTAACTAATTTGATGAAGTGTTCTCATTAATCGTGTTTATTGTTAAAGGTTAATCCATGCACACAAAAAATGGAATAATTTTTTTTAAGAAAGGAATAAGTAAAACCCTTAATAGATACATTAAGTTACTTTATACTTAATTGGAAAATATCATCACTGTTTAGCTAATTAATAAATATCGATGTGCAAGCATATATGATTTTAGCTGTGTTATGATGCAAAATACAAGTTTAGAAACTTAGATTTTTGCATTTTTTTTTCTAAAACGAATGCTTTATGTTGTAAAATGAATGTTAAATGAAAAGTGGTATTTGTTGTATATCATTAAAAAAGTTGTAAAACGAATGTGGAAAAGTGGTATTTGTTGTATATCATAAAAAAAAGTTGCAAAACGAATGTTGCAAAGAAGTATTTGTTGTATATCATTAAAAAAAGTTGTGAAACGAATATTGAAAGAAAAATAAGTATTTGTTGCATATCATAAAAAAAACGTAGTAAAACGATAGTTGAATGAAAAGTATATGACTGTATATTCAAAGTGAAAGTATGCTAACTGGCAATATGTCTCTAAAATAGAGTATTCTTTGCAGTTATAAACTGATAAGAGTAAATGGTATCCGTTCTATACCTACTTTTATTCAAAGAAAAGCCTAAATTTACTTATGTAGTTCAGTAGAGAATAGCATTAAAGCAGAAAACGGGTGTATTATGGAAATCCAAATTTCAACTATTTTTATTTAATTAAAATTGCAAAAAATAAAATTTTTAGAGTCTTATGTAATTAATTTTTCTTTTACATTTAGAACATAATAAATATTTTCAGCTATGAACAAAAATTTCCTATCAGCAATAAGAGTTATGATACAATTACACACAAGTTTTCCCCTTAAGAATTATCTACCGTATTCTAAATTAACAGGATTATAAACTTAACAAATTTAAAGTTAAATTCTATTAATAAAGGATAATTCACTTATGATCAAAATATTTAAAAAAACATTTCTTACAAAATGAAAATAATCAAGATTGCGTGCATTAGTGCCCCCTCCCCATGCACTGTTTTGCTCTTACCACTAGATTTCTAAATCGTGCTCTGACTTAAAATATTTAAATTTCAAGACGGTAAAAAAATTATTCTTGTCTTAGAATGCTATAAAATATAGTATTCTTCGATCTGGTTCGTAATGAGACAGTTGAAACGTAGCAGATACTTACAGATATTTCAAGACCGAAAAAGAAGAAACTCATGGGGTATAAAAGCAAATTCGGGTGCTTACAGCAGAACCCTGGTGCTTACAGCTTTTACCATTGCACTCATTTTTGACTACTAAAAAACACTATGAAATTTGTTTTTTTTTCTGTTTTTACAAATAGTGAGCAATTTGTTTAATGGTCAATAACCGTCAAGCGTCTTATCGCTAACACTTTTAACGTCCTCCAAAATCCGCATTTGTAAGGCACATTTTACTTTATAACCATCGTTGAACAGCTGGCTCGATTTTGAGCTTACAACTAGCAATATTCAACTCCGCAGCCCCGTAATTTTGAACCCCTATCCATTAGACAAGAAAAGTCCTGGATTAAGTATTGGGAGAAATTTGCCATTGTGGGAGACATTTTAATGGAACTCGCATTTGCTTCACATGCAGAGGAAAATCACGAACACCTCTTACAGCTAGCCTGACTACAAGGGGACTCTAACCCATGATTCATCGACCACTGAGGATATTTTACGTCAGCACTGTGGTCAGTGCGAGCCGGGAGCGGAATTCGTATCTACCAGACATCGCTGTGATTAGAACCAGTGTCACCTCATTGGGAAGTGAGCACTCTGTTCTCTGAGCCACCACATTTCGGTACGGCACATTACATTAATTTAAATTTTCCATTTTTTTAAACTATTGCANAGACATTTTAATGGAACTCGCATTTGCTTCACATGCAGAGGAAAATCACGAACACCTCTTACAGCTAGCCTGACTACAAGGGGACTCTAACCCATGATTCATCGACCACTGAGGATATTTTACGTCAGCACTGTGGTCAGTGCGAGCCGGGTGCGGAATTCATATCTACCAGCCATCGTTGGGATTAGAGTCAGTGTCACCTCATTGGAATGTGAGCACTCTATCCCCTGAGTCACCACAGTTCGGTATAGCATATTAAATTAAATTAAATTTTCCATTTTTTTTAAACTATTGCAACCAGAATAGCCACTTCAAACGTTCCATAGTCTTTTAAGCTTGGCACTTTGAATATTTTTTTTCTCTAAAGTGAAGAGGGGTTGGTATTTTTAGTGGTTTCTATTTTTTGTCCTTGATTAATAATGATAAACTGCAATCTTTATTCCGTGTATGAGTATTCAGAGTCTAAGTAACTCTAAATGTTTATGTTTGTTTTTTTTTTTTTAAAAAAAAAGAAAATCTCAAATAATCACACTTTCTGAGTTCAAAGAATTATGCCCATTAAAAGAACACCACAAAATATAGCGTTCTGCTAAAGTGAGTATTTTTCACTTGGTTCCAAAAAAAATTATTAAGAAAATAACAGAGATTGGCGAGTTAAACGTTAATGGTAGATTGCAGTTTAGACTTAAAATCCAACCTATTTCTGGAATATTTTCTTATTTCGCATATTGCGTTTACCTACGATATGGTTGATCATTATTGTTATATAAACTGAAAAGGGATCATTTAACTTTAATATTGCTAAAGGTTATGTATGCAGTTATGCTTGTATTTAAAGGTCATGTATGCAGTCGCGATTTCAAGTGAAGAACCTAACTGACCTTAACTACCTTCTAAGGAAGAATTATATGTTAACTGTTGGCGGAGGTTAACTGGGCTGGTTTTGTTGGAGCAAGGGTTTGTCTGGAAGAGATGGGTTGGGCTCCCAAGTAATTTACAACGTGGCTTTGTTTTTTCATAGTCTATCTTTTTCAACCCGGAAGAAGGGCTGATTCCGATTAGTTTCAAGCTTGCATGAAGAATGATAAGAATTTTCGTTTAAGCTAAATCAAGAATTTCTTTACTAGGAAGTGGAGGATGATCATAAAATTTATGTTTATAGAAACATGTTCCGGGTATTACGATGCAACAAAAAATAACAGATATCAGTAACTGTTATAATGAGATAATCTATATCGGAACTATGCTCACCAGATTTCTTTTTAAGTATTTCTGTAAAAATAATAGTCTTTATGCTTGGAATTAGTTGGTCAGAAAATAAAAAAAATAATAGTTATATAAGAGAGTTGCGTATCCTTATTACCACTTTTTATTGGCTAAAAAACCTTTGAAAAACGAAAACATTTCAAATAAATCGTTCGATTGGTAAATAAAACTGTGATAGTTATGTAGCTGTTCCTTCAAAACGTGCTATTAGCAAGAAAATAAATAGGAAATATAATGTCAGATAGTTTTTAATGGAGGTGTGATTAGACATGTAATGGTTAGAGAAAAACGATAAAATAGTTCCGAAATAGTTGTTGTAACGATTCTTTCTTTCGATCATTAAACTAAAATGATACAGTTTTTAAACGGTAGCTTTATCGCTATTTATTTACTGATTAAGGGATTTTTACAGGTATAACTCCGTTATTCATAAAAGTTTGAAAATGGAGATTTAAAGAAATATAATTATACGAGGGCTTTTTTTTTAAATAAAGGCGGTTTGAAAAAAAAAACCAAATGAAAAAAATTTTTCATGAAGCAAATTTATTCTTTGATTCTACATACGTTTCTCTCTTTTTCAAAATAGTTGTCAATTTTGCATAAGCACTTATCATACCTTACAAATATATTTAGAATACCCTCTTCATAGTAACTTGCCACCTACTCCGATCTCCAAGAGGTTACGACCGTTTTCACGTCTTCGTAATCGTTGTACTGGTTGCCGGGAAAACGATGATTAGAACATCGGAAAAGATGAAAATCACTTAGCGCAAGGTCTGGGTTGATGAGGGTTGATCCAAAACTTCCCAGCCGAAAGACCAATAAAGCTGGGGACTGGCTGTGGAGAGAGCCATTGTCATGGAGTAGCGAAATTTTCCGTCAGCATGCCAGTAGGAAGCTTCGTAAGCTTCAGAAATCTGTCGGTGAATGCATGCAGCAGACAGGTTTTTTGCCGACTAAAAACGCATCCACTGACCGTACCTCATACGCGGCGGGTGATTTGTTAAATTTGAACATTTTAAAAACACAGAACTGACCGCACGGGATACAAACACAGCTGTAACTGAGCACAGTTGTTCCCAAGGAATGCCGAGACAAGCCGCATGTACTTGTTGCGACGCAAGCGTCCTCTATTAGTGTACACAACAAAACGGACCTTAATTAAAAAACAGCCTTCGTATAAAAAGTACTTCAAAAACAATATTTAAAAATAATTAAAAATGTAAGTGAATAATTCCTAGAAAATACAAATCTTTGGAAAAAGTTTAATTTCCAAAATCTTAGTTTTTTTTTTTTTTTTTTTTTTTTTTTTTTTTTTTTTTTTAAATATTCATTTAGCACCCTCAATTAATATTTTTTAAAGAGCAGTATAGTTTACGAATATTATGCAGTTTACAATTATTTCATGGTATTCAAGTGCCAGGATAATGACATGAAATAATTTTATTGCTTTCTACTTCCATATTCCTCAACTTTTAGATCTGACACTTCTACTTTCTGTTATTAACGAGGCGCTTAAAAGTGCTCAGACTGAATAATCTAGCTTATGGTTTTGATGATTTAGAGAAGGCAGGAAAATGACCACATATAATGAAGAAAAAGAAAATGCATAAAAATTCAAAAAGCGTTTGCTGTACGCATGTTTGTAAAGCCATATTCGAGGATAAAACTATAGTACTGTTAAGGAAATATATATTACAGAAAGTGTATTAAAAATTAAATCAATTAGAAACTTATAGTCACTCAAAATTAAAAGAAAAGTCTAATTCTAGAATACCTTAAATTCCTCGATTAATAGTAGTAACTACTGTGGTAAATTTATAGATAACTTATATACGAATAAAAAAATCAACTATACAATTAGGATTAAACAATTAGGAAAGAATTACTCCGAAAATGAAACTTATTCAAAACAACAGTTGATTATCGGACTCTTGATTTGCAAATTGACCTCTCCTCAGATTTGTAACTTTACATCAGACAAAACAGGTGGAGGAACGGATTGAATATGATAGACTTGTAATACAAATGCTAACGTAAAAAAGGTTAAGAGTTTTGCCTTTTAATATTTTTGTGTAAACTAATGTGAAATTTTAATCGAAATTTCTGTTTTCATTTAAACAAAATTACTTTAGTATAATGGAACTTAGTTGACGGACTTATTTGTTAAAATTTTATTTTGATTAATAATTTGAGGGTCATGTGTATTTTTAAGGAAAACCCCTTCAGGGTACTCGCGCTGCTTATTAGCGCTTGTATTGTGGTTCAGCAATGAAGCAGTCTTGTCGTGGTATAGCATAGCGAAGCATTTGTATTGTGGTATAGCAATTCGAACCACCCGTATTGTGTTATAGCAATTCGAACCACCCGTATTGTGTTATAGCACAGCAAAGCGTTCGTTGTGTGGTAGATCACTGCGAAGCGCTCGCATTGCTGTATGACAGTTCAAAGCGCTTGTATTGTGGTATAGCAATGCGAACAGTTCCGATTGTGGTGTAGCATTGTGAAGAGCTCGAATTGGGGTATAGCAGTGCGAAGAGCTCCTAATATGGTGTAGCCTTGTGAAGAGCTCGTATTGGGATATAGCAATGCGAAGAGCTCCCATTGTGGTGTAGCATTGGGAAGAGCTCGTATTGGGGTAGAGCAATGCGAAACACCCTATTAACAAATTAGAATAAATAAAAATTTGGTTTTCAATTAAGAAAATTAAGTAAATACTAAATAAATTTTCTGTAATTACTTAAAACAATGCAATATTTTTTTTGGTTTTATATCATGGCTTATAGTTTAGTTTAATAGTTTTATATCACTTTACAATGTCAATCACTGATGGCAGACACGGCCTGAACCGAAAATTCAACGGCAGTCAATGGTGAATTAGAAGTGGAGCTCAACGCGTTAAGCATAGCCTTTATATAGCCTAATAAAAAAATACTCTTTTTCGTGATTTCATTCGATTGACTAAAAAAACAACTATATCCCCTTAAAAAGCACAAAGAATTTTTTTTCTTGATTGATTGATTCTAACATTTTTTTGAACTCTCCTGATTCCAATCTGAAGAAATAACTTCCCAGATTTGAAGATCTTCTTCCTCTAATCCCAGATCAAAGCTCTTCTGCCGATGCGACAAGGAAGTCTCTCCTCATTTCTGGATCGAATTGAGAAGGTGGTTGAATAGATTATGGATCCCCATATTAAGCATAAGTGACTTCAAACAACAAAGACCGGGTCACACTTGATATCATCTTCCGACCTTAACCTTAGAAAACGACAGAACTTAATGAAAGTGAAAGTGACCACAACGGCAATGAACCATGCATCGCGAATAAGCTATTTATTGCTTGATTTAAACTTCAATACTTCTTATTGGTTTAGAGAATCACTCATGCAATATTGGCGAAGATTGAATTTAAGATAAATATTAAAATATACCAAGATAAGTTATAAGATAGGCCAAGATAAAGAATTCCTAATTCATATGTAATCTTTATATCAGATATTTAGTATTATCTATAAAGGTTTTGTGATATATCTTTCTATTGAAAAAATCTGAGTAAGATATCGCGTTTTTTTTTATTGTTACTCTTCCTTGATTTTTTGATGCGTGTAAATATCCTAATCAATCAAACTTCTTATTTCGGGGTTTTATTTTATTTAAGAAAAGATATTTATTTTTCAGTTGCTTCAATCAATTCGTAAAATTTTAAAAGAACTGAATTTTAGAAAACATTTTTAACGGTATGGAAATATTAAAATTACTAAAATAAACAAACATTTAAAGTCGAGTAAAAGTGCAAATTTTATCAATAGTCATTCGTTAAACTTCGATAACGTTTCTGTTTTCCAACCTTAAATATTTACGACCACTAAAATGCATATTTTTGTGCCTTCATTTTGAACATAGATTCTAAAATTATGTATTAAGGGCTTTTATTACGGAACACCATGTATATTTTAGTTATTTGTATACACGAAATGTTTGCATTTTAATTTTTGACCTGTCATCAAACCAAAGTTTTCTGCTTTTATTCATACAGATTGATGTTTAATTTTAGTAATTTCCTCTATATTTCTCAAACAGTAATGGAGCTGCGTAGCAAAAATTTTGCAAAAAAAAAAAAAAAAAAAAAAAAAAAAAAAANACATTAAATATATGGACACCGCGGTCAAACAGCAATTTTTCTATGAATGTTATTAGATTAAATTTTAAATTTACTACGAATAAATGCCATTTTCCCGAATTAATTATAAAATAATATTGAAAAATTACAACAAAAAATATACAGTAATTCCTTCACATTGTTTCCTTAAGCCAATATTTTTGCTATGCATCATAAAATAATAAGTGAATTCTTACTGTTTTATGCACTCTCAGTGGACAAAAAAAATCACGTGATATTATAGCTAATGAAACAAACATATCCATATATTGTTTAATTTTTTTATAATCAAAGTTCTAAAAGTATTTGTTTGCAAATTATTCATCTCTTATTAAATGGTATTTAGTAGCAATATTTATTTATTATACCTTCTAAATATTGCGTTCTTATTTTTACGCTATTTGATTTTGAGTATAATTCAGAATTAAATGTTTTTAGAGCTTATACCTTTGTTATATTAGAAATTGAACGCTCTATATTACTTAATTGTGCAGCATTTTACAATAAACACATTCTTTTATCGTTTTACAGTTATTGAACAGCAAGCCAGTAAAATTTACTTTTAATAAATTATATGTAAAACTGCGTCCAGTTTACAAAATGAGTACCAAAAAAAATATTAAAAATTGTGAAGCTATATTAAGAGTTAAATTTGGTACTATTGCTAAATAATCTCTATCGCAAAAATATTTAACGAGTTTTTATTATCATCAAAAATTAAACATGAAGTTAATAAAAAACAAGTTCTTGGATGCAGTTGCAACGATTACCGAGCACATGATTAACTTTTTTCATTATAGAACTGATAACTAAATCTGCTATTACAATTAAAAAAAATTGGATCTTTTAATTGAAGAATTTTTAACTAAGATGCCAGAATCTGTTAACAATTTTGGTGCAAAAAGCAAATACTTATAAAATTTATTAATATGTACAGTTACAGGATTGGTGAACGAAAGGAATTAAGGAATTCCCTATAATTGCGTAAAAGTTATCAGAATCTGCAATAAAAATTTTGGAACCATTTAATTAATCCATTTTCAACTTTGATCCTACAATCTGATAATATTTTAGGTATAACAAAAATAAATGCGTAGCAAGCATTAGGATTTTAAAGGGAAGAGAGCGAGGGATCAGATCTCTTTTATAATCATATAATGCAAGGTTCTGGGAAAAATCAATCATTAAACAATATTATTTTATTTTTTTATTTTAATTAATTTATTTTATTAATTTTTGTTATTATTATTTTTATTTTTTTAGAAAACTTAATACTTAATTTTCACACTGTCAACCAATAACCGTTTTAAAACGCCAAATAAATAAATAAATAACGAAATTAATAATAAAATAATTCAAAAACGACCGGCGAAATCATTTAAAATCTTCGCTTGCAATAAAAATTCTTTCAGCTATGCCAATTTTAAGATATTACCCAAGGTTCTGGGAAAAATCAAGCATTAAACACTATTATTTTTTTCTAATTAATTTATTTTATTTATTTTTCGTTATTATTATTTTTATTTTTTTAGAAAACTCAATATTTAATTTTCGCACTGTAAACCAATAACCATTGCTCGAAAACGCAAAATAAATAAATAAATAAATACCAAAATTAACAATAAAGTAGTTCAGAAACGACCGGCCAAATTATTTAAAATCTTCGCTTGCAATAAAAATTCTTTCAGCAATGCCAATTTTAAGATAATTGCTCAACAGACCAAAAATTTTTTTATTTCCCATTAGTAAATGAAAGAGCACGCAACCCTAGGGGGAAACCCCCACGCCTAGTCGAAGTAAAAAAAAAAAATCTTTTGATAGCAGGCGTATATTACAGAGAAACGTGAGAACAATAAAACAAAATTCTAAATAATTTCAAGAAAAATAAAATTATAATAAAAAAAATAATAAATAATCAAACAAAAGATTGCGGACAATGTTTCTCTCAGTTCAAGATCCGTGTTTGTGTTAGAAGGGGGCCTCGATTTTTTCCTTAAGTCTAGTTAAAGCATAAAAAATAATGAAAAACGTTCGAGAACTCTGAGACATAGACCTTGAACCGGCCTCCTATAGGGTTTAATCCCCTTGCATATGATTACTGTTTTCACCCATTTTGAGGCGCCTTAATAACTCGAGGTCGTGGTATATTTCTTCTTTTTTCTTTTTAATTTTTGTCTTGAAGATTTCTTTCTTTTCAAGAAATTTCGCGCGCTAGAAAGATGGAATTCAGATGGTCAAGGAGATAGCTTTCTCAAAAAAATGAAGTTATTTAGTTTTTGTTGAAAGAAGAGGAAAGAAAATAGTGATTTTGAAAACCCGTAGGGAAAGTTTTTTTTATTATTTATTTATTTTATACAGCAAAAACTTCTTTAGAAAATTTACTGAAGCATTTTTGAAAGAAGTAAAACAATTTCAAAATGCATAATTCTAAAAAATCTGTTGTCCCCTTTTTTTTAAATAAATAAAAATTCAAAGCATTAACCACAAACTATCTCTCTACTTACGTTTTTAGAAACAAAAACGAATTGAATAAAAAAATTTGCTATTTAAAAATGCAGTTCATTCAAATAATGTATAAATTGTAATTGTAACAATACATCATTTATTTTTAAAATATTACTTTAATTATATATACAATTAAAGTTACAAGAATAATATGTACTTCTAACTGAGAGAAAAGCCTATTTTAAGGTAGATATTACAAAATATCTATCTAAATTTGCATTAAATATTTGACGACTGAAAAACTTTCAATATCTATGTATATTCGTAAGTAACGAAAATGCTTACATAACTTCCAATCAAATGGAATGTTATTGTAAATGATCACAAACAAAACATAATGCATAAGTATCAAACTGTTTATACTAAATTACAAAAAAAACTCCAAATGATCCAAGTAGTTAGAAATGTGAATAAAATACACGAATATATCGAAAACCCCACTCCAAGTAATTCAGGTAGTAAGAAATATGAATAAAATACACGTTCATATCAGAAAACCCGACTCCAAGTAATAAGAAATATGAATAAAATACATGCTTTTATAGGAGAAACCAACTCCAAGTAATAAAAAATATGAATAAAATACACGTTTATATCGGAAAGCTTGACTCCAAGTAGTAAGAAATATGTATTAAACACATGTATATATCAGGAAATACGACTCCAAATTATCCAAGTAGTAAAAAAGATGAATAAAATACATGTATATATCGGAAAATACGACTCTAAGTTATCCAATTAATAGGAAATATGATTAAAATACACTGATATATAAATCGGAAGATCCTATACTAAATTATAAAAAATATGAATAAAACAAATATTTGTATAGGAAGACTAAAGTACTAAGAAATAAAAATATGAAGAAAGAACAAGAATGCTCATTTACGAATGTTGTTTCGAAAAACCTAATACTAAATAGCAAAAAAATTTGAATAAAATACTCGCATGTTTCGTAAAACTGAGCACTTAATAATAAAAATTATGACAAAAATATAAATAAGTACTTATAGAAAAAAATGTAAAGTTATAACCTTAAAATTGATGGAAACATTTACAAAAAAAAAATCTTACAACAATTTGTCGCGAAGACATTTTTCAAAACTCAGAGCTCATATATTTCATATTATTTATTGAAACATCTTTTCAATAGACAAGACAGATGACACTCGCATATTTTAAGTTAGAGAAAGGCAAGAATCTTTAAAGAATTTACTCCTTTTTTTCTCTATATCTTCTTTTAAACTGCTGCACACCATTCACCTGTTTCCTAAGAATCTATTACATGTAAACAAATAAATCACGTCTTGACGTTTGATATCACATGCAAAGCAGTTAAAAAAAGAAATTCGTAACTTAGAGATGTATATTTTGTTTGCACATTTCCTTCAAAAATAATAATAAATAATGCATTTTCTTTCTATGTTTATTTTCTTCTGATAATATCTTCCATCATTTTTCTAAACCGTAAACAGGAGTTAGTTTTCCAGTTTTAAACCTCCGTTAAACTGAAACTTCTGTGTTTTACTTTATCAGCCTGAGAGGGTAACAATCTTTAAACTTGGTTCAGGACATATGAATGTATATAGGGGTTTTAAAGATATTTTTGTTGATGAAATCGATTAAAATAATCCAGATCATTATTGCATATACAAATAGCACACGCAATAGCATACGTAAATAGATAGGAGGGAGTCTTTTTCTTAAATCAATAAATATGGTTCAGATCAATAAAGCATAGATAAATAAATACTTCATATTTAATTGCATATGTAAATCGATAGGAGAAAGTCTTCCTTTTGAATTATTAAAAATGGTAGAGATCATATACAATTTGATAATACATGTGTAATAGCATGTGTAAATAGATAGGAGGGTGTCCTCTTCTTAAATCAATAGAAATGATCCAGATCAATATGGCATTTATAAATCGATACTGCATATGTAATAGCATACATAAATAGACAAGAAATCTTCCTTTTAAATTTTTAAAACTGGTCGATATCATTGTTGCATATGCAAATAGATATTACATATTTAATAGCATTTGTAATTATATTCTTCAATAAATAGAAATTGTTCACAGCCCAGGTCAATATTGCATGCGTAAATAAACACTGCATATGTAATAGCATATGTAAATAGTTAAGAAGTCTTCCTTTTAAATTACTAAAAATGATCGAGATGAATATTGCATGCATACATTTGTAAGATCATATGTAAATAGGCAAGGATAGTCCTCCTTTTAAATCAATAAAACTGATCCTGATCAATATTACGTGTGTACATTTGTAAGATCATATGTAAATATACAAGGATAGTTCTCCTTCTAAATTATTAAAAATGATAGAGATCAATATTGCATGTATACATTTGTACGATCATATGTAAATAGACAAGGATAGTCCTCCTACTAAATCAATAAAACTGATCCAGATCAATATTGCATGCATAAATAGAAGCTACAAACTGATATGTGTTTATTATTCTAAGTTGAAAAAAAATAATGTTGTTAATGAAAACCAGTTTATGATATTTAATTATAGCCTTCTTCACCTTATCACGTGACGTGGGGAGAATAATGATCCAATTTATTTATTACTTATTCTTCCTCTTTTCCCACAGGGTGAACATTCTACTCAATTCGAATATTTTTAGTGATTCCAAAACACATTGCTTCAATTCTTTCTGTGCTATAAACCTATACAATCGCTGAATGAAAAAAATATATAAATAAATTGCAGATGAAAAAAAGAGAGGATATAATTGGGAAACTTCGATGATCATGATAACATCTTTGAGATAATTATTGCTCGCCTTAAGATAAAACTAATTATAAGACAAAACATAATAGCTGCTAACTCGGAGTTTTTCATTTTTGGAGCGGAAATATATGACTCATTTTGCGACTTAAGATATTTATAAAATTAAAAAATAATATTCAATAATTGTGACTTAATGTATAAATAATATCTTAATGTAAATATTTCAAAATTATTTCACTGACTTAAAATGGATTTTCCTTAGCTAGAGCAAATGACTTCAATTTTCTAAGAAATAGTTAAAAAATTCATTTTTTAGGATTTTTTTCATATCTTTCATACGACAAAAAGTTTTCAAGAAATTCAAAAATTTCTATTATTTTGAAATGTTGACACTGCTTATTTTTGCCTAACATCACATGCATGTGCAAGAATTTCTCCAATCAGAAAAACTATTTTGAAAATGTCAACATTATATATACAGATAAACTTTATTCAAATTCCATGACACAAGGGAGTCAATCCCAGCGATGACTGTTTAATACGAATTCCGCACTCGGCTCGCCCCGACCATAGTGCTGACGCAAAATATCCTCAATGATAGACAGATCATAGGTTAGTGTCCCCTTGCCGTCAGTCTAACCGTGGGAGATTTTCGTGGTTTCTCTCCATGTAACGCAAATGGAGATTAGTTGCACCAGAAAAGTCCTCCTCTGAGGCAAATTTTTCACTACACTTGATCCAGGTGTTCCCTTGTCTTTTGGATCGGGTTAAAAATTTCTGGGCTGCGGAGTTGAGCATTGGAAGTCGTAAAACTCAAAATTGGGTCTGCTGTTCAACGACGGTGATAAAATAAAAATAAAATGAAATTCCATGTAATTGACAAGGAATATCTACTCAATATGTTCTTGAAAAATATACTTTAGTTCTTTTAGTTTATACTAAAATACACTTTGAAAAGTTAACACTGGTTATTCTTGCATAACTTTAAAGTTAAATAAAGTATTTCCCCTATCTGCAATACTATTTTGTGAACGATAAATATTATAGATTTCATCATATAAACACGGCAGTATCAATTGCAATATTTTTCAAGGATTTTAAAATAAACTTTCTGCAAATTTAATTAACTTTATGCGAATTCTATGATATTGACTAGAAATATCAATGTAATATTTTCGTAAAAATATAAACTTTAGCTCCTAACACTTTGAAAAATTGACACTGGTTATCCTTGCATAATTTTAGATTTAAATGTTTAGTATTTCTCCTATCTGCAATATTGTTTTATGAAACATCAACATTATTTTGTTCAGAGACAAATGTTATAGATTCAATAGTATAAACAGAGCAGTATCAATTGCAAAAGTTTTTAAGGAGCTTAAAATTAACTTCATGCAAATTTAATTGACCTTATGCGAATTCTATGATATTGACAAGAAATAACAATGCAAAATACCTTAATTCCAAAAACTTAGAAAAGTTGACACTGGTTATTCTTGCATAACTTTGTATTTCTCCTTAGCACAATTCATTCTCCTTCAATCAGTAGTATTGTTTGCAATTCAGTATCAATTGCAATATTTTTTAAGGAGTTTAAAAAATTTTAACATTTTTAAATGTTAACACTGATTATTCTTGCATACTGGTTAATGCTGGTTGCTCTTTCGAAACGCTACATCAATTATTAAGGTTGCAGGAAATTTATTCCAATTATTAAACTGAGGTAGCAATAATATGGTTCAGCGCGGAAACTATTTTATTTATTTAATAACTAAAGATGTTGCCAGAATAGGGAGTAATAAACACACTATCAGTTCGTTATATTTCTTTTTGGTGAACAAGACTGAGGCAATCACAACCAATGATTGCACAAAAGTAAAAATTATTAAAAAGAAATTGATTGTTTTCGGTACAATTTATTAAAAAAGTGTTTTCTTCGAAAGATTTGCTGAAAAAAATTCATTATTTTCTGTACAATTTATTAAAAAAATCTCTTTTTTTCGAACGATTTGCTGAAACAAATTAATTGTTTTCTGTACAATTTATTAAAAAAAGTTTTTTTTGAACAGTTTGCTGAACAAAATTCATTATTTTAAGTACAATTTATGAAAGAACACCATTTTTTTAAAGTTAGTCAGAAAANAAATTGAGGTAGCAATAATATGGTTCAGCGCGGAAACTATTTTATTTATTTAATAACTAAAGATGTTGCCAGAATAGGGAGTAATAAACACACTATCAGTTCGTTATATTTCTTTTTGGTGAACAAGACTGAGGCAATCACAACCAATGATTGCACAAAAGTAAAAATTATTAAAAAGAAATTGATTGTTTTCGGTACAATTTATTAAAAAAGTGTTTTCTTCGAAAGATTTGCTGAAAAAAATTCATTATTTTCTGTACAATTTATTAAAAAAATCTCTTTTTTTCGAACGATTTGCTGAAACAAACTAATTGTTTTCCGTACAATTCATTAAAAAAAACTTTTTTTGAACAGTTTGCTGAACAAAATTCTTTATTTTAAGTACAATTTATAAAAGAACCACTTTTTTTAAAGTTAGTAAGAAAAAAATTTAATTATTTTCATGAAGATATCTGTACAAATATACGCTTTAGGAAAAAAAAATCTCAATTCATCAAATAAACTTGATTATTTATCACAACAAGCTTTAATTTAGAACAAAAAGTTAATAAACTTGTTACAAATCACGATTTGTATTTTGATTTATTCGCGGACAAAATGAAGAAGAAACTTTGGACAAAGAAAAAGATGCACTAAATACAGCCAGCCCATTATAATTACACACCATGGCAACAGCTTAATATCTTAAATGAACCACGGAAAAAAAGATCCTTAAATATGCCAGTAATTTCAGTCTTCTTATTCGTGAGTGCGAAAAGAAGAAAGGTTAATGGGGAAGTGTTTATAAATCATTATTAGACATCTGGATGTGGTAACATCACGTTATACTTATCTGACACTATGATCGATAGTATTAGGCCATACCAAGTGAACTGGTTACTGACCCCTTTTTGGTTACTGTGCTCCGCTTCCAAAAGCACATCGTATAAATTGTGAGGTGTCATTTACAGGTATCTGAGGCCTAGGCAAGGGTTTTAGATTTCGAAAGCATTTTTTTAAAGGGTAGGTTTTGATCAAGAAGAGCGTTAAGAATTGCTTTTATAGGGTTTAAGATGGATGTGCTGACAGCTGTTTGTTTAATGTCATCATCAGATGCATGGGAAAACTGGAGATATCAGCCAGTTTAATCGTGACCCTGGAGTTAGATTTTCTCGTGGAATCGAAGTTCCTTTTTTTTTGGACTTAAGATTTTAAATAAGAAGATTGATGGCGTATACAGTTAGTGATAATAAATCTTGGTGAAAAAACGTACATCGGTTTTGGACAAATTTAAGTGTACAAAATTCCGCACATTTTATTCTAAAGGCTGATTTAGAAAAAAAAATGTAAAACAGACAGTTAAAAATTATATAATTATAATAATAATAGGAAGATTAAAATAAATTATAATTGTAAGAAATTATTATATGTTTAAGTTGCGACTATTCATTCCTTAAACGATTTAATAACTCCTGAAAATAGTATGTGAATTACACATTCATTTAATGCGATTTGAATTAAACTCCATATGATGTAATAGACTTCTGTACATGACTATAAAAGTTTCAGAAACAACTTTTAAAGTCCTATTTCGGAACTCCCTACCATTCTGATTCTGATATCTTAAGTCTTGAACTTTAAAGAATTTTTCGATTCCGAACGCAAAAGTTCTATAAGAAATTTGTCGAAGCAGATTGATAAATTATCTATTTCTGCAACTTCCAAGACCAGACCGGGATAGCCTAGTTGGTAGGGCTTTGGGCCCATGTTAAGAGGTCCTGAGTTCGATCCCCGCCGGCCAAAGACTCCCCGGGAAGTAAATGGTGACTGGTGTGCATTAAATCTATCAGATCACAAAGCCCCCCATGTTCTCATAACAAAACATACCTTTGGGATGCTAAATAGGAGATTGATCATTCTCTAGTTCAGGTCAGAACTACGATTTGTGGATGAATGAATGGATGTATGAAGAGATCCGCCCTATAAACGGGCTGTGATGGGTGTGTGGCTGAAGTCCTTTTCTTGGTCATAATTGACGTCACTGAAAAACAAGAAACGCTACCTCCGCCTTACATTCGCTTGGTTTCACCCAACAGGCTTACTGATATTAACAAGTAGCATTATAAACAACAACAAGAACTTCTGAAACCAAAAAGTGTGTCCTAGGAATAAAGTTGAGGGTTAATAACCCTATGGATTCCTAGTAATGGTTCATAGTAGTTCATAGTAGTTATGGGTTTATAGTAAAAAATGTGGGTTCATAATGTTCATAATTAAAATTTTAAAGTTGTCCGATGACCTACCCTGGGAGGTTTGGTATCATTGGATAGCTATTATAAACATTGAATGTGTTCAGTTTCGCTTTTCAATCCAATGAATATATTTTACCAGATATTTGACGCTTGCCAAACTTTTTTACACCCTGAATGGTTACGATATGTGAATGAGAAATATGTAATGCATATATTAGTAATATTATGTAAGCATAGCACTTGGATCGATATAGCACTTGGCATAGCACTTGAGTCGAAAATATAGTTCATATCGATATATATATTACGACGGCTACGGGATGTCGCAATGTGTATTTATATCCTCGAGTTTATTAAAATTTTAAAATTAAATCATTAGAATGTTAAAGGAAAAAATAATGAAATAGTTTGACCATATCACACTTTTATCGGAAAGATAATTTCTTCATGCATTAAAAAATTTCTCTCAGTCATCTTATAAGAACACGATCGGTTATTTTCTTCCGAATACAGACTGCAAAATTATTTGAAATAAAAAATTCAAAATCCGCGAGCTTTTATGAATTGACTAAAAGGATATTCAGTGATGTCTGTTGAGAAATAGAAACATCTATTCATGTGAAGTCGTTAAAAAAGTAGTAAATTTAACAACTGGAAATTCTGAAGATAACTTAAAATTCTTTAATCAAATTCAAAAGACAAGAAGCTTCAGTAAGGCTACAGTTTAAATCAATGAAAACTACTCTTCTGTACTAATGATAAGCTCTGTTAATGACGATTATGATATTAATAATAAATTTAAGAACATACTACTTCTAATGACCTTGATTTTAGAATCTTATACCACCAATGCAAAGATATTAAATAAAAAGAAAAAAGCAAAGTTGCATGAATCTCATAGGAATAACTAAATCAAAACAAATTAAGACATGCTATTAAATTAAATTTAGAGTCATCAGTCATTACGGTGACTTCCATAAATAAGGGTCTATAAATGGTTACGAAAGACATTTAAAAAAAGTTTCTGTTCCCTCTAAGAAAGTAAGCTAAAAATTTCTCTATTCAATTTCAGAGACATGCCACGTTTTTTTATTAGTTGTCAAAAATTTTAGGTTAAAAATGCCAACTACGATTAAAGTTCTAAGCGTTAAAAAAACCCAACTAAATATTGAGAAATACGACTAATTACTGAGAGACTAGAACCTTATGTCTAAAGCAAAAATATTACATTCAAAGCAAAAAAGTAAAGGTACATGAACCTCGTAAGAATAACTAAATCAAAACAGATTCATAGATGCCATTAAAAGAAATACAGGGTCATTAGTTCATGTGGTGTCTTTGATGAAAAGGGGTGAATAAAGGGCTGAGAAAGAGAACCAACAATTTCCTGGTCTATTTAGGAGGCAAGCAGCTGTCAGGAGAATGAGTATGCGAGTTCCGTCCATGCAAATCATAGTAATATGTCAAAAATGGAGGATATAAACAGGCTAAGTAGAATATTGGTTAGAAAGCATAGGAGCGGTCGCATAATTTTGATGGATGTTTTCAAAATAGAATGATGCAGATAGTTTATGGTTATGATCGTGCTCTCTATTGGACAAGGATAGATCCATATGGTTGAGGCAGCGAAATAAGAAGAAAAATTACGCTTTTATGTTGCTGTAATTGCCATAAAGACTCGCAGCGAAAAATATTTCTGTTGAGAAAAATAATAAAAGAATTTGAGTTGGGTCATTATGGTACATCAAATGTGTTATTAGATTCTATTTGTCACGGTGATAATTTCGGTTGAAAATTGGATTCAATTAGATGGAGTAGTATGGCGTGAAATGGGAAGGATTGATTTATTATAATGATGGGAATATTTAATAAAGGACAAAAATGAAAGTGCAAAAATATTCAGGAATAGAATAGTACTAAAATAGTTAAATTCAGCATCAAATTGGCTAGGAGAATATTTTTTTATATTTATTACAGCCATTAGTTCGCATTTAAATAAAGTAAGGATTCAATATTATGTTTTATTATTTAATAGTAGCATTAATATTTGGGATTGGTACTTACGAAGCTAATTTTACTCCTAGCACTTAGCACATTTCTAATCAATTGTTTTTAAAGTTTCAGCATCAGAAAATTTGCATCTTTGGAATTATTATGCTTTTTCTACGCCATTATGATTTTTCATAAATTTTTATCTTCCTTTTTTTCTCCCTTATCTAAATAATACTAACTGCAATTTAAAAAGTAGTCTGTTCGAAAGGAAAATAAACAAAATTTATACAGTCAAACCCCGCTATAGTGAACCTTCAAGAGACCGAAATTTCGATTCCCTATAACCAGGAGCTCACTATATCAGTACTGCAAACAATTTTGACTCATTTTTCCGAACTGCTCCCTTTTATTAAATAAATGACCAATAAAAAGAAATACAAAAATGATTAAAAAACAATATGTAGTAATAAAAAATGTGTTAACTTTTATTTTTTATTTCTTTTTGCTTTGCGTACAAAAAATTTAGGGGTGGCCTTTATTTAGGGATGGGAAACTGAGATAGAAGAAGCAAACAAGAAAAAAATGCTTATGGCTACATTCCACGCAATAGATGGTTTTGAAAATCGGCATATGTATTTTAGGTATAAATTTCAAAATTACTGAAAAATAAAGAAAAAAATCCATAGAAGACAGAAGAAATTTCATAATATCCAATTTCCTCTCTACTTTTGGTTCACTATATCTACAAAAAATAATATTACATGTGTATAGCAAGGCACGGGAACGAACATTTTGTTCACTATATCCGGGAGTTCACTATGAATCGTGTTCACTATAACAGGGTTCGACTGCAAAATAATTCACTTTACAAAAAAATTAAGAATCTTTTTTTAAATTAAATTAAAGAAAACATTAGGTCTTTTTCTTGGAAAATTTCAAAAACATATTTAACGATTTAACGTGATTTATTAAAATTTACGACTAATATCAATAGTTGCTGATTTTTTTCACTATTAAGAAACAAATAATAGCTTTCTCTAAAGGTTTCTGTCTGATTAAATGCTTCTAACAAAAAGTTTTGTGATTTTTTTGTTTCTTTCTACTCTTCTCTGAAAAAATATTTAAGTATTAATTTATTTGTTTTTATTTCTGCCTCGTGCAATGACGTAGGGATCCAGTGTGGACATGGTGCCAGAATGAACATCGTTTTCCTTTATTGGTCAAATTTTCTCCGTGAAATATCGCTGATTTGCAAAACTGGTATACATTACTGAGTGCAGTTACACAATAACACTGTGAATACTTCAATAGGTAGGTAAGTACTTTATTTACGTCGCACTAGAGCTGCACAATGGGCTATTGGCGACGATCTAGGAAACAACCATGAGAATGATCCGAAAACATGCCATTGCAATTTTGATCCTCTGCAAAGGGGATGGCTCCTCTGCTTTGGTAGCCCAATGACCTTCGCTCGAATTCGAGCATTTTACGGTAGAACAGTTTAAAGAGGACCAATACCGCGCTCCCTCCGTTCCCACGCAGACTTATCAAAGTTGTCACACACCCGCTTAGTGACCGCAGTCAGTGATGCTTGACTTCGGTGTTCTACTGGGAGCCGTGTCTTTACGATGGGACGAATATTTCAGTAGAAATTTGCAAAAGAAGGTTAATAAGGTACGAAAGTAAATTTCAGATTTTATTTTTACTCTCTTATTTGCATATTTTATTTACAAAAATTAAACGAAAGACGATCATATATCATAATTTAGGTGATTTTTACCTATTACAAAAATAACTTCTGCTCTGTCTGGTTTCAATTAACCAGGATTAGGCAAAAACAACAGATGTCTAAATGGAGCTAGTATGGACAAAGTAATTTAAAATTCAGTAAAAAATTTAGCAACAAAAAAAATTTTTTAATCCATTTTTTAAAGGTTTTAACAAAATTTTGAGATGTTTTATCACTTTTGCTAAATGATGCGTCAAAAAGAGAACAACGTTTTTAATAAATATTTATTTTTTGCCATACGTTAAATTAAATTAGAACATCAGTGAATGGTCTCGTCTTATATTTTTAGTGACTTGTTTACACTGCTCCAGTAAAGCTTTAAGTACATTGCTCCAGTTTTGTCCCTTTTAGCCATTTCATCATTAAATTAAGACTATGATTATTAATATTGATTCAATCTATAAGTGGTTCCAAGGTTTCAAATAAATCAAAATGAATAACGGTTTTTAAATGTACTTATGTACATTCAAAATATCTATCTCAGTGTAGTGAAATCTCTATAACAAATTAGTATTTTAACTCAAACAGTTCAATATATTTCCCCAATAAGGTTTAGATTGAAATTAATTTCCTTTTCTTTTGATATACCTTTGAAATAAACGACTAAGTTATCAGCTCTGTCCGCACCCGCCTCATAACTCGTGCGCACTAATCCCGTGCAGAGGAACTAGTGTGGACAAAAACAACCTATTTTTAAAAGAAATATTATGGAAAAATAAACAACTTTATAATTCCGTATATAAACCACAATACATGTCCAAATTATTGTTAACAAAAGATAACTTCATGAGTTAAAAATAATATTAAAAATGTTTTTTGACAAATTTGTAAAAAATATCTAACCTAGCCCCTATTGTATTTCATGAGTGCCTATTTATTTATTTTTAATTTAATTTTATTTTTTTCGTATTTTACTTTTTATTGAGTGAAACTTGCACGCCATTTCACTANATATATAATATTTTTTAGGAAAAAGTAAATAAATGTTCTTCTTGAAAAAGATACTAATTTTCACAAAAAATTCAAATATTTTAAATCGTTAAAATGAAGAATTAATACATTTTAATCGCATAGTAAATATTTTTGTTCTGAAGCAATTTCGTTCAATTTAAACAAAGAATCAATTTGCTTAAATTGTTTGCTAAGTGTGGAAAACATCGGAGAAAAAACTTTTTAAATTACATATTAAAAACTGCTGCAAATATCTGAAATAAGGGGATTTTCAGTAGAAAAATGTTTTGTAAGAAGCATCGAGATGATTTATAACATTCTACAGCTGAAAACTAAGCTTAATTATAGCTGAAAACTGAGTTCTACATCAAAACTATAAACATTTTCAAAGAATTAAAAACTTCACTCACCTGCATGAGTTGGAAAACTTGATGTAAGTGGTTTTACGAGGGTTCCTTGCTTGACAAAAGGCAATATTGGTGGCTTCAAATGCAAAAAAGATGGTGTGTAGATGGACTGATTTACTGAAGAAAAACCATCGTCTGTATAAAAACCGTTTCGTCCCATTACAGACAGTTGTCGGGCTTTGGGCAGGAACATCACTAAAAATACTATACTGGCAGTCAGGACAATACCAAATGCGAGGCATGGATCATGATGCTGTATTGATGAAACGCTGGATGCAACAATCCAAGCAACCCACAATGGAATACATATAGTGATGGCTATGCCGATGAACCGAGATTCGTGATGGTTTTCTGGAACTGTTCTAGCACGCACAGCTAGTATGCCAACCCCTAACATTAGTAGCATATTGTATGCTAATGAAGCTACAATGTCAGAGGATGGAGCTGCACATCTAGCATTGCAAGTTAGCTGGTCCACGATTACAAGAGAAGCTGGTCTGTAAATTAACCATTGCACTGCAATGACAATTTGGACTGCAACAGCGAAGAATAGAAGCAAACCTTGATATGCTGCACTCAGATATACACCAATATGTAAACTTAACAAGAAGACACATTTTACGAGAAGTGTGGCAAACACTATAACAGAAGCGATTCCAACTCCAGTCCTAGTTAAGGCGCACGTGAACCAGTTCGGTGTAGGAACAAAGGCAAATCCAACCAAAGAACTTAACAGGAGTCCAAGAAGAAGAATTTGCCCTAGAAACAGATGACGGCGACCACCGCAAGATTTATATAAAACGTAAACTTCAAATATCAAAATGGCAACAACATTCAAAGTACATATCACAACAAGAGGTATCACCCAGGACTCGGTCCTGTTTTGAAAAGAATGACTTGAGCTTGTGCAATTCTTTTCTAATGTGGAAAGAGTTGAGTTTGCAACTTGGAAAATCGTTGATAAACTATTTTCAAGGTAAGTCCGATTAGCCATGGAAGTTAAGAAAGTGAGGCGGCGTTGGCAAACAGCGAAATCTCGCTGCAGCTAAAAACACCGCCAATATTTTAGTCCTAGTTCCTTAGCTTGAATTTTGGTCACTGCCGTAGCACCATCAGTATTGAAGTTTTCGCTATGTTGAAGTTCGGTGTAATATAACTTTATTTACCTGAAAAAAATATTGCCATTAAAACGAATGAAATCAAGCTTTTAATTCAAAATTTGTTTCAGATAACTATTTAAAAACAATTTAAGTACAATAAAAAGCAATTTTGCATGAACTAAATTAAAAACAAAACTGTGATATCAGATTTCAATTTAAGAAAGGATTGTTGGAAAATTCTTTCACTATTAAAAGAAATAAATTAAGAAAATAAATTTTATTAAATACTTACCTCTTTTTATAAAAATTAATAAAAAATCTTTGATCTGATAATAAAATCCCTACTTTAATAGAATATACGCGTCAAGATGTAGGTAGTTGACTCGTTACGGATGCGACACTAAAAGCTTTGTATAAACGACGTACTGAAAAGGAGATTATGAAACAACCAACAGTGTAACATGTCACATCATCAATTACAAACTACCAACAAAAATAACGAATTAAACTAGAAAAATAATACACATTGACCCTGCAGAAAGGCTTGCTTTCTTGCACGCGAGTGAAGATGCCATAAAAAAAAACATTTTTAACGGCTGTAATTAACACAAACAACTTGTAATTCCGTACCTCAAAACCAGAATAACTTAAGTCACATTTGTCTTACGCCACTGTGGCCCTAAGGCACATAGATATCTAATCCACCTTAAAACACTGTGTTTGTGTGAGCCAAAATGGTGCAATGTAATTTAGAGTTATATTAATCTAAGGTATGAATTCTTTACCAGGAAAGAAAAACATAGGCAAAGGCTCTAGGCACATCTTCTGTGTCTTGATGTTGTCCCAAATGGTGAAGTTTTTGTTGCGATTACCATTATGCTTGTTGTAAAATGGAAAATAGATACCGGTGTCATTGCTTTGATCATCTTCAGTCCAGATTCCAAAGACAAATTACCTTTTAAGGATCAATCAACCTTGGATTTTTCTCTAAAGAAAAGGTAGAGCCTGACAACCGTGAACTTTCTTACTTTTTCTTTGGTGAAAACTGATTGATAAACGACTCGGATTGGGTTCGTAAAAGGATTTGTAATCGTACATAAAAGGATTTAGAAATCATATATCTTTTAGTTAAAAAAAACTTATCATTTCTTTATTTTTTATACTAAAGTAAAACTTTAATTTTCCTTGTTATTTTATTTTAACAAAATTTCATAATATGGTAGAAAATTTTGAAATCATGTAACTGCGAAAAGCCTACGAAACTCATAAGTTCTAATAATTAAGAAAAATTAAAGTGAAATATTAAATTTATTTTAACAAAATTTATTAACATTAAGAAGATTTTGAGATAGATCTTTAAATTAAATATATGCAATTTCTAAAACTGTATCAATTATTTAAAATTTAATAATTTACTTCAATTTAGAAGTTTAAATAGTTTTAAAAAATTACAGATAAACACTATTGCAAAAACTTTTACTTGTTCCATATTTTATTTTAACAAAATTTGATAATATAGAAGAAAAAAAATTTCACATATCCTAATTAAATATGGGTGTACGAAATTTAGTAGTTCAAACGGTTAAAAAAAATTTAAGGAGGAACACAATACGACATCTATTTATTTTATTTAAAAAAAATTTTAACATGGAAGAAGATTTAGAAATTGTTAAACGTTTTAATTAAACAAGAATATACAAAATTTAGAAGTTTAAGGGTTAAAAAAATTTTAACATAAATAGTTAAAACGTTCATTTTTTTTTTATTTTAACAAAATTTGATGACCTTGAAAGAGATTCAGAAATCGTATATCTTTGAATAAAATTGGGTACACAAAGTTTAAAATAATTTAGAAATTCAAATGGTTAAAAAATTGAAGAAAAAGTACAACAGTAAAACTATAATTATCTTAACTATTTGATTTATTTGCAGTGTAAAAAAAAAGTTTGGGGGTAATGGGGCACATTCTTAAAACTTAGAGACTTTTCTTAGAAAAACTACATGCATTGCTTTGAACTAATACAAAACTTAACAGAACCTATACAGAAAATTCTAATAAATCTGTATTGAGTACATTTAAAAAAATAGAAATATACAAAGTTTTAAAAATTTGATATTTTTTAATATTTGATATTGCTAAAAGTATTATGCTTTCATATTTAAATTTTTTGATTTATTTTGAATTTAAAAAAATGTTCATACTTTGATTTGTTTTCAGAATTTTTCAGTGTTTCAGAGCATAATATTGCTAAAAATATTATGCTCCCATATTTAAATTTTTTTGGTTTATTTTGAATTTAAAAAAATGTTCACACTTTGATTTGTTTTCAGAATTTTTTCTGTATTTATAAAAATTAAAAATGAACTTCATTAAAATTTTACATCTCTCCATTATACTATTTTTTTTTAAAAAATTATAAAACAAAATCTAAAAATATTTTACGAGTTTCCCCAGTATATAGATGTTCTTAAAAAACGTCATTAATTTTTTTCTATTATCCCTTGTAGGTTTTGAGATGCATCCTTATAAAATTGGAAGAAACGTTAAAAAATAATCATAGAGAAAAGAAAACCTCCTAGTAGCTAAGCATTTAAGTTCAAGATCAGTATGTTTCTTTCTTTTAATTCATAAAAAGTTAAAAACGATGATATGATTTTTTTTAACCAATGAGAAAGCCCCATTAACAAAAACTGTTTTGGGCCATTTCCTTTTTACGTTTTACAGAGGCATAAAAATTACGCTATTTTTCACAGACACCATTGTCCTAAACAATTTGAAAATGTTCATTTTTATTATATTGACCTAAACCCCTTAATTTATCTTTACTATAATCCAAATTTCGAAAACAAACATTAAAGAAAACAAAACCTTTTTATTTCTTTTTAAAATATCTCTAGACAAATAACTAGGTTTACTATTTATCTACCAAGCCATATTTTTAAGTAAATAAATTTTTCAAGGAAAATACACTTAAGATAACTCAAGAACATTAAAAAACAAACATTTTTTTCTTTAAATTTCTTTTAAATTCAGGACAAAAAAATCATTCGACATTTTTAAATAAAAATGCTTTCCAGCGAATGTTTTTTTCTTCGCGTAATTCCCTCTGTTTGTCACGATTTCAAATCCATCTTGATAACTGTCACTGACCTTAATATTGCACACCTGAGTGGTTGGCACTGAGGGAAAAAAATTAAATAAACGACGCCTTCCAAAATGCAGTGTAAACAGATTTGTTTAAGAATTGAATCCAAGTTCGCAAATGCAGTTTGGGTCAATAACAGACAGTTTGGAGTGCAAAATAAAAACGGACTGTCCAGAATAAGTTTTGATCTATTGATTGGACCTTCACGTTTCAGGACTCAATGTTTAGGGTTCAAAGGGGTGACCTCAAATATGCTAATTAGTGTAACTATTGAAGTTACGAAATCAAAAGCAAAAACATACATTTTCTGAAAAAACATATACTTTTTAACAAAACTCGAATCCTGACCTTCAAAATAGAGAAAATTTCAAAAAAACTTGAATCATGAATTGGGGAGCTGGGAAGCTACATATATTTTGCGATAATCCCTAAAAGTAGCCAAGCACTGTCACCTCCGTAAATGGAGTAAATTACGATAACATAAACTAATTGAAGAGAGCTATGCCTAATTTTCCTTCGTTGCTAAGCAACCAAATTAAGACAGTGAAAAAGAATTAAACAAAAACTGAAAGTTTTTCATTCAAATTTTTATGATAGCTCATAAAAGTATATTTATTAATAGAAAATAGAAAAATGACTGAAAATTTCTAGGGAATAGACATTTTATGGGCTGGTTTCTGACCGAAAGCAAAGAATGTTTTTAATCTTCTTTGAAAATAAAATTTGAATCGATTAACTATTCGTATCTTCCATGATTTTAAAATTTGAACACGTGAACTTTTATGTGACATTGCATGCGCCTTTTACATTGTTTTTACTTTATTTATATGAGTACCACTTCATTATTATGTTTTTACTTCTGTATATATATTTCAATGACTATATTTTTCAGCAGAAAATAGATTTCTTTGAAAAATATGGCGAATGACTATATTCTAACCATTATTATAGCTATATTCTCAGAAATGTGATAAAACAAGTATTTTTTTAGCAATAAATATATTTCTTAATGAATTCTGCGTATATTTATTCTAGTATTTTCTTAGTAGCAAGTATATTTATTCAGGTATATATACTTGGGTGTTCCAAGTTGCTCAGCAGATGGAAGTTTTGCTACATTGCTCCCCGCTTTGTTGAACAGTTTAAAAGAGACCTGGCGCAGAGCATACATTTCTTAGCAATAAAATAGAATCCCCGTGGGTTTTTGGATGAAAGTTTTGCTGTAGAAGAAATAAGCAGGACGCGCAAGGAGCAAGGTGTCAAGTTCTTACGCAAACAGCGTAGCCTGAGGGTAATAGAGTCTAGAAAGAACTGCAGTTAAATAAAAATCTGTTAGTATTGCGAGAGAACGATTTTAGGGTCACGCCTTTTGGGTTAAATTTTTTTTTCATCGTCTGCAGTTTTGACTTTGGCAGACATTTAATAAGAATATATAGAGTGTTAGAAATTTTGGTGCACGTACACCCATATTATCGTTCAAGTTTTTTGCAATTTTTATGCGATCGTAAGTTGAGCTGTTTCAACGTACATTTTAAATTTGATTGCACGATACTATGGTTAAATTCAAACAGAAACAAGGTTCAATTTAACAGGAATATTATTATTCGATACAGTACCTATATAATAGATTAAGGCCGATATTACTGCTAAAGTTACCGATATTATTATTGTAAAGGCACCGATATTGAGGTTCAAGGTACCGATATTATGGTTCAGCATTGAACCAATTTTTCTACATCTAAAATTCGGTTAAATAAACTATTTTTGTCTCTTTTTAACAATTGAACAATGGAAACAAAGTGAAAGCAGTTTTTTTTTTCTTTTTTTAATCTCTTTAATTTTAAGTTCCTTTCTAAAAAAAATTATCAACAACAGTGAAGGCCCAGGTGATAAAATGTTCACAATCCAATTTATATTAAGTTACGAAAATGAATGCTGATATCATTCAAAAAGCCTTCCACTAAAACGAATTGGATTGAAAATAGCGAAAATAATTCAGAAAAAATAAATTATATTTTGATGAAGAAATTGATCCCTTAGTTGAACTGAGGGCTATTTTGACTGAAATTTCCGAAATTACAAGTGCTACAAGACCCACGAAATACATTATCAAATTTTAAAGCCTTTAAATTTTGATGAGTTTTGATGAGACCCCTTAGTTGAACTGAATCCCTTAGTTGAACTAAGGGCTATTTTGACTGAAATTTCCGAAATTACAAGTGCTGCAAGACCCACGAAATACATGATCAAATTTTAAAGCCCTTAAAAAACCTTAATAACAGTATTTTTACAGTATCCTTCAGTATTTTTGCAATAAACAGCAGTATTTTCGTAGCGTTATTTATTTTTAAAATTCTGAAAATTCTATCAAACTAATAAACAGTTATAAACTCTAACAATAAATAAAAAAGTGAGCAAAAGCTTAAGCAAAATTTTAACTTATCTAACAGCCTTTGGCGATCAGCTAGGTCACCTTTCAGAATTATTTTGTGCAACCTGTAAAATCTAATGGTAACCAAGTCAAATGCACATCATAGCTAAACATTCTAATTCCTCAATCCCTCTTCCAATCCTAAGACCTATATCAGTTTTAAAAAACATATTAACCAAATTTTTCACCGTCTAGCTGTTGCCTGTAGCTTTGCCCCGCGTAAGTACTATTATTTCAATTTAAAATCTTTTCAAGTCCACGATATTGTTAAAGGTCTTCGTGTATAGAATTTTAGTAATAATTAAAAATCTGTCTCTCAATCATTAAATCACACAAGCTACTACTAAGTATTAGTTTTCGGAAATTCAGTATGGTAGGCAGAAGAAATATTAAAATTATTTCCATCTCCCTGTCATGAGATTAGATAAAAATGAAAAAAAAACTCATACCAAAGCTTCATTGAGTGCTAAACTACTTCCTCATTCGAGCTTGAGTATCATATACTATAATACTATTTTATAACCATCGTTGAAGAGTGGACCCAATTTTGAGATTATGACTACCAATGTTCATCTCCATAGCCCGGAAATTTTTAACCTAATCCAGAAGATAAGGGACCAACTGAATCAAGTATTGGGAGAAATTTGTCATAGTGGAGATCTTTTTGATGGAACTAACTCGCATTTGAGTTATATGAAGTGAAAAATCACGAAAACATCCCAGGGTTAGTCTGACTGTAGGAGGACTCTAGTCCATGATCCACCGCGGCTTTTATATACATGTAGATAGATAGATAGATAGATGTGCCATTGCTCGAAAAAGTGAAGCTCCGTCATAAGTTATAGATATGACAGCATGCATCTCCATAGCACCGTTTATCTCATAAATTTCTACAACCTAAAGATTAATCTAAATAATTTTACTTCGTAACTAAGTTTTATATCTGTGAAAATTACAAAATTATTCTAAAAGAACAATTAAAATATGATTCAACACTACTTAAAGTATTATTTACAATTCAGTCAACCAAACAAAATTCCCTTACCCGAGTTTGTGTTGATACATTAGGGAAAAAAATTNTATATATATATATATATATATATATATATATATATATATATATAATGTAACATTATGCAATGTTAAATCAAACTTAGTAAAAAACATATGAATAGAATATGCAAATATCGAAGCACATTGACAGAAATCCCACAGTCTGCGTTATATAAATCTTTAGATTAGAACCTTTTTGTTTGGCGGAAGAAGAAAAAAACTAAGTCTGATAATCACGGATCAATGGAGGCTAATTTATAGCATAATTTATGATCTTGTGATCATTTTCCTAAGATAAGCGAGTGAAAGGGTGACATGACTTGTTGGATGCTTCAAATGTTTAAACATTCGACGAGTATATTCGTTTCAACGAATACGTGATTGGGTTATACCATTCGAAATCATTCAAACGCAAACGTAAATCTTCATTAAAGGCATTTATATCTAATATTCTTGTCATAGAAACTAATTTAACTAAACCTGTTTTAGGATTGAAAAAAAAATTGAACGACTTATTGCAGAATGACTCTTCTTAGAAATGGATTTAAAATGTGAACCTATAAAGTTTTTTATGCATACCTGTTCTTTGTATGGGATAAAATAAATCATCAACGCATCAGTATTAATTATTCTCTACGCAAATCACATACATTACAGAAAGCAATGCACTGATATAATTAGACTTAGAATTTTTCGTTTTAGCAATTATTTGTATATATTAAGCTCTAATGACAAACAAAAATATATTTTGGTAATTTTAATTATAAGAAACAATCTAATGCCTACTAAAAAAATTGCTGGATTATCGGAATTATATTTGTTTCAAATTATAAAATTCAACCAAAAGTAGTTCGAAAATTATCTTTTATTCATATTCAAAAATTTATCAATAATTTATTTTATAAATTAAATAAAATTCAATGATGAATAACTATTTCTATTAGATTTTAACTGCAAAATAGGGAGCATTCTTAAAAATTATTGTTTGGAAATGAGCCGTGTTTTACTTCAATCGCAAAAAAAGACACCACGCTGTATTTCATAACCGTAAATTACTGTTAAGAAAACCCTTTATCATTTTCAGTTTCTTTCAAAAAAAAGTACAAAATCTACTAAGAAAATTGTTTATAACTTCCTAACTTTTCAAGACATTTAAATTAGACTTTTTTTCATCAGTTGCCACATACGATTCACTGCAAAAATATGAAAAGAAATCTTTAAATTTTTATTGCGCATGCGCAGTATAAACGAAATACTCTAAATGCTCATTTCTTGCGTAATTTTTAGCATTTTTTGAAAACAAACATTTAACAAGTTTGAAAACAATCATTTTTTAGTTAATTTTTATTAACTTCAAAATTTTTTTTTAATTTTACTTAATATTTAATATTTTATTTATTTAAACTTATTTTTATACTAATATATATATATATATATATATCAAATAATGACAGCTAAAATAATTTCTCAAAAACAAGTTTTACAAAGAAGCTTCTTTGACATACTTTTTAAAACTATTTCAAAACTAAACAGAGCTTAGCAATATTTACTTTACAATTCTTTTTTTTATCATTTTAACCCATTAATGTTTTGAACCATCTTGTACTCACAAAAGGGGTCAAAATAACTCTCAGCCATCACTTTATTATTTTATTTTATTTAATCTTGATACTCTGTTACGGTTTCACAAGCCGACAGCCCCCTGTTGCGACTGAATATATATCCCAACCCACCCCTATATGCACCGGTCCTTCAAGCTGTCTAAATAAATCATGAGTTTTTATTTATCTTATATTTCATTTTTGAAATACAATAATATATTTTTATTATTATATAGCATCTTTCTTTGTTTGTAACCGCTGTAGATGGTGTGCCAGTATAAAACTGCTTATTTCACACTGTTATTTAAAAATGGACGTACTATTTTTGTCTCTTTTTAACANCCCCTATATGCACCGGTCCTTCAAGCTGTCTAAATAAATCATGAGTTTTTATTTATCTTATATTTCATTTTTGAAATACAATAATATATTTTTATTATTATATAGCATCTTTCTTTGCTTGTAACCGCTGTGTTATTGGATTGAAACACTGCAAAAAAAAAAAAAAAATGTCTTTAATTTTTCAAAAACTAAAACTGTCAGATGGTGTGCCAGTATAAAACTGCTTATTTCACACTGTTATTTAAAAACGGACGCCTGTTTTTTAAGTAGATAAGTGCCATTATTCTAAAAGCGAACTTTAATATTTTAACAAAAGCTTTATAAAATGCCTTTATTTTTATAACCGTTGAACAGCCGACAAAATTTTTGAGTTTACGACTACTACTCTGCAGCCTCGTAATTTTGAACCCAATACAGAAGACAAGGGAGCACCTGGATCAAGTATTGGGTTAAATTTGACTTCGTGGAGGACTTATTGATGGAACTAATTCGCATTTGTGTTACATGGAAAGGAAGACCGCGAGAACCTCCCACGATTAGCCTGACTGCAAAGGGACTCTAACCCATGATCTGTTGTCCCCTAACGATATTTCACGTCAGCGTTGTGATCGGTGCAAATCGGATGCGGATTCGTATCTACCAGTCATCGCCGGGATTCGAACCCGGTTGGAGGGGAAACAACCTATCCCCTGAGCCATCGCGGCTCTATAAAATACCTTTGACAGTATTGAGGTCAATGTGAGCTGAGAGCAGAATTCGCATTAACAGTCAGCGCCGGGATTCGAACACTGCATCACCGGCGTGCTCACTGCTCCCTAAGCCTCGACAGCTCTAGTTTTTAATTATGAAGAAAAATCTTAAATTGTGTTTTTCTTAAGTCTTACTTATTGAAATTATATTTAAATGTAAAAACGTTTGCAAATATATTAGTCCACCTTTATAAGAAAAAAATGTCTGCCAATTTATCTTACAGAAAAACTATATTTAAAATTAGATAATTATCAGGTAGAGTACCATTTTGACAATTAAGTCGAATCGCAATTTCATTTTTGCGATGTTCAAAAACTATCAAATGATTTCTTAAAAGTAAGAGCAAGTATAGAAAATAATCGTAAAATGATTTGAAAAAGATAATACATTGAAACCTCTAGAAAAGACCAACTCTATATCGTGACCCCATATCTTTACGACCACTCTTGGGAGGCGCAAAGTTTTTTTCTATAGACATTGTGTTGACTTATAGACTATTTTTTTAAAAACAAACTTTCGAAAAGACCATTAAAACCCTTTCCAGAGCCCGGGAAACCTCTGTAGCAAATGCGAAAAAGGTCAAATAAGGAAACACAAAAGAATATCAAAACAAAAAATATTAACAAAACAAATAAGTTGATTAAAATTTATCCAAAATATTTAAATGTGATCAAATAGATTAAAATGTATTCAAAATATAAGGCTTTTATTTAGAGCGCTAGTTTCGACGATCTCTGAAAAAGATCTTCAACCTCATGTTGTAGTCAGCGCCTCATGTAAACGAAAGACGATGCTATCAATGATTAATTTTTCGAGTTGAAGGTTAAATTAGAAAAAAATAACGTTTTAAACAAACAAAACTCTTCTCATTTTATAACATAAAATAAAACTAATTTTTATGATTTACAATAAATGCAAACTTAATTCATAATTGGTAAATTTGTTTTCACGCATAATTATATAAACAGGGATAATTTTTATTGATGCTAAATTTCATCAATCGATCCGGTTTTCATGACGCCAAGTAGCATATCCACGCCAAAAGGAAAAAAAAATGATACTGACAAAAATTGAAATCATTTTCTAAAAATCATGCAACTTCGATAACATTTTGAAGTTAGTGTACGTAACTCTAAGAACGACCAACCTCCGACCAAGAGTGGTTGCTCCTGAGAGAATTCACTGTATTATCTTAAGGTAAGCAAAACAGCATGGCAAATTGACCGACCTTTACTAGCATTTAGTTACCATGTCCTCTTTCATAGAACAGTGTTTGTGATATAAAAAATTTTGCTGCGTTAACTTTCGCAATAAAAATCGAACGTGGTGTTAAAAAATTCAAAAAAATACAAACAATATTTATCTTTTTTACCACACTATCAAAACAGTTAGAAGAAGAAAAAACAATAAATTCGACTTTTGACATTGCTTTATTATGAAGAGAAAGTCGGGGAAATAATTACAGAGAGCAGACAAGAAACAAAATGTTCTGAATTCAATAGCTTGTGTGGCTTAAGAGTTTGCTCTGTTGAACGGTGGAATAAAAAATCAATTTCAGATGTGTTGATTATTATTTATCCGTGTAATTTCTGGTCAGCAATTGCAAATACATACAAAAAAATGGCCCACCAGTAGAGTTTGCTATCAACAGAACAAAAGAGCTGAGAAATACGAGAACAGACGATTACATTCTCTGAATTAACCGTAACCGCCACCTTAATTGCAAGGTGTCAAAGCAAATTTCAGACTTGAGTTCTTCTCAACCTCGTCTTTTTCTCACGAAATGTTCATTTTTCTTTCGTTTCTAACACCCAGGGACCTTGGATGAAATGTTAAAAAAAAAGAAAATAACTTGTCTGAATTTTTTGAAAGGAATCAAGTAACGGTTCAATAATTCGAATGTTTTCTCTATCAGTGTTTTTTTTTGGAATTTTCCATTTATCCACTGACCTTTAACCACATTGATAATAACTAATTTCATTTTTCGTTCAGTGGGTTGGTCACTAAAACTCTTTTTCGAATGCGCTTCTTCGCAAATTACGAAAACGCTTTTTCGAATGTGTTTTTCTTCGTAAATTGCTAAGACGTTTTAGGAATGAAAGCAGCACAGATAACTTTTGTATTTATCCTAAAACATGCCTTAAGTTCTTGCACGAAACACATTCTTTATGTAAGCGTAAAATTGTGCTCTAAAATTTATACAAGAAATAGATTACTAGTGAAAAACACGTTAAAATGAGCTTTAAAAGGGTTAGACCAATGGAAAAATGTAAAAAAAAAAATTTATTCGTTTCAGAATTTTTTAGCGCAAAAATCGAATAAAAATTTTGATAACAGTTTTTTTTTTATTAATCAACTACTGAAACGAATACATAATTTTTCCAAATGAGTGTAAAACAATGGCCGCTGCGGAGTTCTTTTGCCACAAAATTCTTTCTGAAAGTTGCACAGTTAGACAAACAGAAAATTTATTTCTGTAATAAACGCTAATGGATGCAGAAGCACCAGCAAAAAAATAAATGTTTTTACTTATTTTTTTTTGGAGTTCTATTTATTTTTGTAAGGAGTATTTTTTTAGTACCAAGCGAGGAAAAGAAAAAATCTAAATTCTGAAAATAAATTTTTATCAAACAACTACAAACGTAGTAATAGTAAAATTCAGTTGGGCATTTCCACAACAATGTTACCTTTTTTGATATTTTACCTTTTATAAGGGGAAAAAATATCTAACAATGCTTGGTTATCATCAGATTTCTACATAAAAATTCACCGCGATTTCAAATTTTGCTGAGGAAAAAACCAATATAATGAATTATACTACATCAGTCAAAATATTCTACTGAAAATTGTTGTAGAAACTTCTTTTCTCGGATCTTGGTCTTATACAGGTAAGAATTATGTCATCTTTTATTGAATTTGAAGCAGCAATTAAATTTTATGAAAGTAATGACTCTGATTTCCCAATAAATAAAAAACATTATTTGTACAATGAAATATACAGTATTTTGTAAGCAATATGCTTAAGTATAAAGATATTTAAAAACAAGGTACTTTCTGTTTGTCAAATACCATTGCCTCTTTTCAATCACAATTGGGTATTTGCAATTCGAAAAGAAAAAGACCGCTGAAATCACGTGTTTGCGCGTAATCACATGGTTGTGCATAACGTGTCAATGTTACAGCTTTTAGGCTTGGCTTATTATCTCGCTAAATCAATTATCGGATCAGATTTAATTGGATACCTGAAAGTGACGTCATGCGTGGGTGTCGAACCTGATTGGCCGCTGAATCGTCGCATAAACAAATGCCACAATTTACCCAAGCGAGACAGGAAGGCATCCACGTATTTATTAATTTTAAATGTATAGGTATGCTTTCCTTTCTAAAGCCACGTTTTAAATTAATCCAAACTTGATTGATTTTCTATGTATTTTATAAAAGTAACACTTTTTCATCAGTAACTCTTAGTCCTTTATTATGGAGTTTCCACTTCCATATAAATCTGTATAAGATTCCTAAATATGGGCAGGTATCGTAACACCATGTTTGCATTATATCATGACAAAATGATATTATTCTGCTAGAATTGTTTGAATAACTCGAAATGCGAGGACACGAATAAGAATAATAAACATTTAACCGTTCCCGTAAGCGTTACCCTTCAACTTGCCATTATGCGTGATTGCATATCTCTTAAATTTTCAAAGGCAAAAATAACTGACCATTCTTTATGCCTCAAAAGGTCTTTGTTATTACTTTTTGACCACAATACACATCTTTCGTGGAATAAACTACTTCGGGTAACATTACATTATCTGACACCAAAACCCTTAATAAAAGAAGAGGAGGATTCGGATAAAAGAGATTTAATGTTTTTTTTTTCTTCTTATATGAGTTTACGAACGTGTTCTAGGCAAAATGATATTCTGTGGTAGCATAGTTCTCACTTTCACAAAGAAAGAAAGAAGAAACCGTTAAAAAAGTAAAAGCTGTTATTCTGCTTAAATTTATGAACGGAGAAATTGCTGTTGTTTCGTGACTAAATAAATCCTTTCCTTTCCTCTTCTTAATATTCTTACTTATGAGTGGGGAGGAGGAGATTTTCCTTTAGGTAAAATAAAAATAAAATTTCATTTAATTCCTCTATCTCAATGAATGTAATTTCCATATTTTACTGCGTTAAGAAAAAACGTTGTTGTGTTCTTACGTAAGGAGGGGAGAGGGGAGATTTTCCTTTAAGCAAAATAAAAATGAAATTTCATTTCAATTCCTTTATCCGAATGAATGCACTTTTCATACTTTACTGCATTAAGAAAAAAAAAACGCTGTGGCTTTCAGTGACAGATCTTACCATCTAAATCAGTTTCCAAATAGATTGATAGCTGAAATCTGAGCTTAGCACCAGATGACAATACTAATTTCAGTTATTTCTTAACCATTATAAGCATAATTTATCAGTGCTTTTTACACCAAATATCACGCTTAAAAATTAGATTCAATTAATTAAGAATACTGAAAATTCAACAGGATTTCTTTGTTAAAAGACATTTCAAATTTGGATTGTTTTATGGCCTTTACGAGCAAAAATTATCGATTCATAAACTGAAAGATACGTAACTACAGTGAAGAAAATACTTTTTTTGGCAATACCTGAAATGAAAACTGTGGAGTGCATCTCTTTTGCTGTCACCAGTGTTAGACAGTGGTACACTTACGATTTTATTAACCTTGAAACAAAATAATAGGATAATACCCAAATCCGGGACATTTAAATAACGTTTACGAACTTCCTTTACCTTAGCAGCTATTTGCAATACTTTTTTTCCAATAAAACGTTTTTTTTACGCCAGTTCACGAATTTAAATCATTTTTGTTGTTAAGTCTGTGAATTTAAATTATTATAGATGCTGTTAAAATTTTTGATGCGTTTGAATTATCATGGAAAAAATTATGATGCAAAAATTTCACATAATATTCTAAAATATACAAACCGGCAATTATAGTATACCGAAGAAACATATTATCATTTCGTTCGATACCATTAAAAAATAATGTAAAAATTGAAGTAAATAACTAAAGACATAAGGGAATGTAAAAAAAAATAATTTAAAAAATAATTAAATACACTGTAATCAGTTTTTACAAAAATGCCATTTGCAGGTTCGTAATGTACTCATCATATACGCTTTGAAATGAAATCGAATAGCCTATTCACTTTGACTGAAATGAATATTCTACAAAGCTTCAATCGTTTCAAACTCATTGACCCGTTCACTTGATTTTAGAATGGCTTCTGGGTATGAACAAAACTTTCTTTTTTCTCACTTTCAGGTGAGTCAGAAATATTAGAATTCGTCCCGTGACCTGAAATAACTTCAAAAAACTGCTACGTCGATTAAACTTTCGCTTATTTCAAAACAAATATGTAAAACAAAAGCGTCAGCGCATCGAAGCATTGTTGTTTGTGATATCTCTACATCTTAATCCGTTGCTACCATCCTTTTTGTAACGCAGATTAATTATCGAATAATACCAAAAGTTATTTCCTTAAAGCATTAATGCATTCAAGATATTTTCATCTCCAACAAAATTATAATTTCTGAAAGCAATTCTTTGGAACAGTGTTGTTACATTTGAGTTTTGAAAATTAATTCAAATCTGTATCTGTCATTTTCGTTTCGAATACATATAGATTAGCGAAATTTGAAATTGAGTGATCATTAAGATGGGCAAAACGTGACGAGAAATGTGTCGTTGTACGCAGTGAAAATTCCAGATCAAATTACGATATAAAACACAGGCATCATCGGTAAAATCCATTTTTACCGTAAAATATTACACCGTAATTTTCACAGAAGTATTTATTAAATTAGAGTGATTCAGTGATTTTACAGTAAATATTACCGTTAAAACTACGGTATATGAGATTGTTTTGTTCCCTAACATGTTCCAGTAAAAATTGATTTTACAGTGAAAAGTACCAGCATGTTTAAGTGTCGGTATTTCATACCATAATTTGATCTGGAATTTTTTATAGTGTGCGCCGTTTTCTTCATTTTACATTTTCTAGTAATTATTGCATAAAACTGCATTTAAATAGGTTCAAGACTAGCTTCTTTTGTAATTTAATGATTTGGTCAAGCTCGCCAATTTATTTACTTTTTAATTTGGCTTTTGTTGCCTGTAGTAAAAAATTTTCTTCGTCACCTACGGCTAAATTACTTTTTTCTGCATTGTATAAAAAACCCTTAATACACTTTTGGGCAAAATTAAATAATAATGCATATACAATATAACATAATCCATATTCAAGACTGCATATTTAATTATCTCACGCAAATGCAATGTCTGGAAATTTAAAACCTCATTACAGTTTCCTATATTAAAACTTATATGTTAACAAAGGAAAATTTCATTTAATCTAAAAATTCTCACATTTTCCTGAGTTTTAAACATGGTAAATTTACTTCAGACAAAAAGTATCCAAATCATGTTACCCTATGATCATTAATAACCTTTGCTTTCTAAGTCAACCATGAAATAAATATCTTATTTGTTTAGCTAAGCCAACAAATTAAGGATTTTTAAAAAAATTACATTACTTTATTTATTTATTTTTTTCAAGCGTAATGGATTGCTTTAGGTCAACAACCTTTCTAGTCAGCAGGAAAAAAAAATTTGATCAGACAGAAAAGACAAGCTCTCAATTTTACATTAAATGTCCACCTACTTAAAATAATAAACAAAGTTAATAAGCAGCAAAGTCCTGAGCAATAAAAAAACCTCAGCAGAGAATTTTAAAAGTTCCAAACACAAATTAAATGTAAGCCAAAAGAAGAAGGAAAAAAAAATATTTAAATAAATACACTACGATGCCTTACATTCACCTCTTACTCATATACATTTGACAAAAACGGGAGTGGCTCTGTAATAAGGCATGAACAGTTTGAAGAGTGACTATTATTAAAATAAATTTGGGGGCGATCTCGAGTTGTAGAATAAATAAATAAATTTGAACTTAATATCAAGCAACGACCTCTGCTACCCTGAACACGAGTCTAATAGGGTAAAAATAACATTTCAATATAATAGAATACGAGTTCATTCTATTTTTATGTTTGAATAACTAGTGGGGAATTGTTTCATATTTTGCGATTCCTGGCGTACATTTGAAAGAAACTCAAAGAATACATTATGACATTAAGAAATATTCTCGCAACTAACACTTCTTGATTAGGAGGATAACTCTTTGACGCATAATTTTTATTAAACATATTTTTCTTTATTTTGTATCAATTTAGGTCAAAATAAGAGAATAATAATATATTTAGCATTATAATAATTTATGGTTATGAAACACCGAAAACACCGATGTCTTTTTCTGCGTTGAAGGTTAAATCTCCAATCACGGCTCATTCCCAAGCAATAATTTTTCAAATTTGCACTTTTTTGCAGTATTTTCTTCTCTTTGGTAATGTGTCTATTAATGTGTTTGTTTGGTAATGTGTTGTTTATTCCTGGTAGAGATCAAATTTTTGATTTGCGATAAAACGGGAGGTATGTTTTGTTTGCAATATTTAGGAAACAGTTAAAGTTCGTAATCAAACGCAATGCTCGAGTTAAAAATTTTAGTATGCTAGCAAGCAGGGGAAATTTTTTAAAATTTTGATTTAAGATAAGTTGTGTTTGCAGTGGTAAGATAAGTTGTGGTTACAAAAAGTATGGTTATAAAACTTTGAATAGCTAACTATACGGTTTTTTTACCATTTACAACCAGCATTTTTCGAAAACGTAAAAAAAAATAATTATCTAACAAGACTTACACCCGTATTCACCACGCCGAGTAAAATTCAAGGGTAACTCGGGGATCGGAATATCCACGGTTCAGAGTTACTCTCGGATTAACCCTCGCCTTTTATTCTCCAACCGTTTTCAACAGAGGATTTCACAACTCGAGTTTAACTCTTGGAGGAAATATAACGAGGCCTTTGATTGGGCAAGGTAAAACCATGTGACTTTGTATATAATATAAACACGTGCTGTTATATAATATAAACATGTTATTTGCTGGTTTCCAAATGCATAAAATCTTACAGCAGTTAAAACTTTTTCCGTTGGAGTTAAGGCATTGTTTCGATCTGCATCAGATTCCAACTTACTGCCAATTTTGGAGATCAGTTCTTCAATCGTCGGTTTTAAGAAACGATATCTTTCAAAAAAGTCTATTTCATCTAACTCTTCTAGGTCATTATTTCTGATAGTTGGAACATATCTTTCCCTTCTTTCAACAGTTTCAAGAAATTCAAGATCTTCAAGCTCAAACGCAGCGATAGAATCCTCCATCTTGTTTGTTTACAAGCTCCTCGTGAATAGGTTACCCTCCGATAACTCGGCAAAAACGGAGGGTTACCCGGAGAGTTAGAACTGTCGATGAAATCTGCGAGTTAGGCGAAATTTCGGCTGGAGAATATCGTTTCGCACTAAACTCGTGATTTTACTCTTACCCATAGATAACCCGGAGGTAATCCGTGTTGGTGAATACGGGCGTTAGGGGCTCAGCCTTTAGTAAGGTAATGGTCATTGGAGTGTGCCGGACACTGGAAATTCCTCATCTGGTGAAGAAAATGGATGAAATATTGTGGTGTCATTACTTAGGACTCGAACTCTAGTTCTGCCGGTCATGAGGTTGATTGATAAGCCCGCTCGGCTAAGACATGTACGCAGTTGTAAGAAACTAAGTAGCTTCATTAGGTGGTTCTAATTGGTGCGATAAAATTCTGGTTGCTTAACCGTATTAGGTTATAGCAGTTAAAAAACAGTTTTTCTCAAACTTAACAGTTTGATTACTATTTTATTTATAGTTATTTGACTGGTTTGATTATATATGGTAAAATAATCATTCAATAAATTGTTATTTAACCATTTTTTTTTCGAGAAATTTCTAACTGTGTATAAATTTTAAAATGCTTTTCAGATATGATATACTACAACATATATGAGTAAAATCACATATATTGCTGATCTTCATAGTAATCAAAGGGGTGCCACTCTCTCATCTCAAACTTAGCCAAGGTTGTCGAACCTTGATGATGTTTGCTTATGGTTGCCAAAGTGTTCTCTAAAACTATATATGTATGCTCCATTTTAAGAATGAAAAAGAAAGAACGTCCGCACCTACAACTCTAGAGCTTCCATATTCTTGAACTGATAAGGACCTTTGATCTCAAAAATGAATGGAAAAGATAATTCTATGACAAACGATATTGTTTTTACCGTTAAAATGAATGGAACGAAATTTTGCCAACATTAACTGAACTTAAATCTAGGTGAATATTATGAAAGAGTTGGGTAAAGACTATCTACAATAGCTTAAAATAGTTCACCTATTTTTTTTGAAATAATTTATGAAAACAAACATCATAAGTAATACTAAATAGTTCCAAAGCTTTTATCTCAGAATTTAATTCTATTGTTCGTAAATGGTACTTCTGTCATATTTTTCCTTTACTTCTGTTTATTTCATTTTAATTTATGATAAATTCTTCTATAAGCAGAGAAAAGAAAATACTTTGATAATATATATATCACAGAACATTTCTGTAGTAATTATCAGCAAAATCCTTATCGAATGTATTTATTTTTCCATCAGTTTAAAATGGTTAAACATGCATGTATTTTATTCATTTCTAAAATAAACTTAAGAATTTTGAATGAGGTGAATGGAGAAAACTGAAATATTTAAATCAAATCGTAACTTATTTCAGGCACTAAAACAAAATGTACTTTGCATCCATTAACAATCATTATCCTTAAAAAAACAATAAACAAGCAAAACTTCTAAAAAATCGAACTAAAGGAAAAAAATAAGCAAACGAATAAAAATATTCCACCGATTTAATCAAAATAAATAAATAAAATCGAAAAACTTATTGTTCAACAAGCAATAAGCATATTATCGCGGCAAAGCTCAGCAAGACATTAGGCCGGGAACAGTTGACAAAATGCATTTCGCTACACTTAAAAAAGAAATTTGTCCCCGTCTTAAATATTCTAGAATTAAAATATAAATTCTTTATGCATTTCTACGACAATATCTTTACAATCGGTACAGAAATATTGTTTTCAAATTAAAAATTAAAATCAGAAGATTTTTTAAACTTTATAAACAGTAAGTTAAGATTCAAATAATAAACACATCACAAATGAAGATATGAATCTTCTCGGAGTTCTCAAAATCTGATTTTTATTTTCATAAATTTTACAGGCGAGACTAAATCCGTGTCAAAAATTACAGTTAGGTTAAAATCAATCGCACTTATGATAAGAGCCGCATTCAAAATTTATATTAAGATAGTTACCATGAACATAATAGTCAAGGACAACTAACTCTGACGTCATCACGACGTGTTTTTTGAAGTTTCTCCTAGCCCAACTGCCTACAGCGCGCTCTAGCGATGATTAACGGAAACGGGAAGTTGATTCAGTAGATGTGAAAAGTTGCTGCTCTACGGTTTATTATACGTGTGTCTCTCCATCATAGTTTTATTTACTTTTGTACTATTATATTTGCGCATAATAAAATTAATAGTAATTCTTTGTGATTTATAGTTTCAAAGTTGAGTTTTACGCTTTATTTCAATAAAACTTTTGAATTAAGATTGGATTACGCGGAGTTATATTAGTGCTTCAAATTTTTTTCACGTTGTGCATTTATCTAGAAGCATAAAATTTTCTGATCAATTCCATATTATTTTTAGATTTTAGTTCTATTAGTCGTAAAAACAGTTTCTGTCATATTTTTATTTAATCATGTTGCCTGGTTTGTTTCATTTTATGATGTGATAAATTTTACTTTAAACAGAAAAAAATCTATATTAATAAAGCTTTTCCGTATTCGTCTTATTAGTCAATTAAAAATATTAATTAGTCTTTAATTAAAATGATTAATGGTACAAATTAACATCCATATAAAGATGTATTTTATTCAACATAAACATAAAAAACAAACAAAAATGGCGAGAAATTAAAACAAATGTAATTTACTTAACAAATGTGTTCATTAAAACACGGTATATATATAGTAAATAAAAAATATTATAGAACAAGATATTTTTTCAAAAAATTATACGTTATGAAAAATAATGTAACTTTTAAAAAGAAAACATCTTTTGATTATTTTTATTTGTTTACTTTCAAAATAATATTTATTTAAACATAAAAAATATAATAGGAAGATTATTCGTCTATTTTACTCCAAAAAGTTCAAACAGTTACAAAAATTAATGTACTTAAATGATATATGCTAGTGAACGCAAGAAATTTCAATTCATTATCTATATACTTGGTATTATCTAAAAATCGTTTGCAAATAAGGAAATGAAACCGAAAATTTTTTCTCAATTTTTGAAACTTCGCCTAAGAAAACAACTTTTATTTCATTAGTTATCGTGAAAATCTGATTAAGAATCGTCATTTTAAAATTCTTCTGATTTTATCAACTCTCATGAGTGAATATACTGATGTGAATGATAGCAAGAACTAAAGGAATTTCAATAAATGGTATGATTTTTAAAATTCTACATGTCTGAACTTATAATAGTTTGCAATAACAACTCTTTTGCGCAGACGTAATTGCAGTTTTCCAAATAAGAACTTGTTTGAAAGTATAACTAAGTTATATTGTTTTAAATCTATTGCTAAAATGTTGTTAAAATAAAATTTAGACTCCTGGGTCACATTGAATAGAATAACCAAAAAACACACAAAACATTATTTGGTCTAATTAGTCATTAGACTTTCATTAAATTCATTGTCCATGCATTTATATTACTTTCATTTCTGTTTATTATTTGTATCGTAGATAAAGCCAATTTAAAAGAAAAAAAAACAAAGATGTTCAGCAATTCAGTTAACAAAATGGCCTGTAAAGTGGTTTACTACATTTTAACCCTTCATACACCGACGTCATTTAGTTACTGTACATTAAAATCAGTAATTCCAGTTCGATTATTAAATGAAACTATAAGTCTTTTTAGCTATCTCTTTTTATTAAACCTATTTTTAATTCTAATAATATATTTTTCAATTCTCGCAATTAATTTGATTAACTTCGAGGATAATCGTCACATTGTGACAACGTTTTCCTTATAACTCATACTAAAATTTATCTGATGTCTGAAATATTTATTTGTTTTACTTTATTTTGGACCAAGATTCTAAGTGTCTATATTAAGGGTGATGATTATGGAACACCGTGAAAGAATCAGAATGTTTGCTCATAATGATTTAATAACGAGTTGAGAATAATACATTCAATCGCTCATCTATAATGAATTTATTACAAAGCATTGTAAAAATCAGTCACATTTAAGACTGTGGAATAATGAATATTTGATTTTTAAAAAAAAGTACAAATTATCAAAACTCTTAATTAATATACAAATTATTTTAGGAATGACTTTATTTTGGTAGGTGGGAAACATGACATAGAATAGTTTGAAGGCCTTCCTTAACCAAGAGTGTGCACCTTGCCGGATAGAAAAATTAAATGAAAACACTTTTTTTAAGGTTATCTATAGAACTGTAGAAAACAAATTATACCTCATCTTCCCTTAATGGATCTGGGACGAGGTATTAATGCTATCTCATTAACCATTAATGTTAACTCATTAAGGAAAAGTTTTCATTTTTAGTTATTTATTTTTTTCCCTTTGCTTTGTATCTACTTCTTAGATAACATATCTTACGCTAAATCAAAATCACCTAACAAAGCAGCAGAACAACTCAATTATATAATTAAATGCTTTTTTTATTTTTGGATAAGGTATTTTTCAAATTTTTTAAAAAAAATGAACTATTTATTTAATTTTTTTTGTCTAGTAAGCATTAAATAGAAATAGTTTACATTTCAAAAATACTTATTTTATTAGTCAAACTTTAAATAGGAGCATATTGCCGAGCTGTATATATTAAGCTTGTTTTAAAAGGTCAAAAGTCAAATGTAATAAAAGTAACCTTTGACAATACTTAAATGACCTATTAAAACAAGCTTAATATATACAGCTCGGCAATATGCTCCTATTTAAATTTTGACAAATAAAATAAGTAATAAAAGTAACCTTTGACAATACTTACAATTAGATACTTAAATGACCTTTATCAACAGGCTTAATATCTACAGCTCGGCAATATGCAGCTATTTAAATTTTGATTAGTAAAATGAGTACTGAAAGTAGATAGGTAGGTTCTTTATTTACGTCACACTAGAGCTGCACAATGGGCTATTGGCGACGGTCTGGGAAAAATCCCTGAGGATTATCCGAAGACATGCCATTGCAATTCTGATCCTCTGCAGAGGGGATAACTCTCCTGCGTTGGTAGCTCGACAACCTGCCCGCGATGTCGAACACTTTACGGTAGAACAGTTTAACGAGTACCGTTACTGCGCACCCTCGATTCCTACGCTGGCTGATCAAAATGGTCACCCACCCGCCAACTGACCGCAGCCAAAGATGCTTGACTCTACTGGGAACAGCGTCTTTGCGATCAGTCCAGTGCGGAACAAGTAATGAAAGTAAAATAAGGTCTAACCGCACTGCTCTTTACGTATAACAGGTTTAACTATTTTAAATAACATTTGATTAAAGAAAGTACGAATAACGAGAAGAAGAAAAAAAAGCGGATTTCTTAATGACCTTACATTTTCTTCTTTGCTGTCTTTTAACAGCTTATTGTACTCTTTTGCAAAAATTATGAAGGGAGAAAAAAAAGCATCACAGTCTCAATTATGCAAAATACCCTTTTACTCCGTTGTGTTAGTGCCTCTTGTCAGAAGGCCAAGGTTTCCAATAGCGAATCAGAATACCAATTACCTGGTGAAAAAAAGAGAATTTTTTTTTTGAATTTTTGACAGATATTTTATTTCTTTATTTATTTTTATATTCTGTAGTAATGTTAACCATGTAAAAATATCCCCACCATTAAGAAGTCAATTTAGAACTATTAAAAGATACCGGCCGCGTCGCTCTTGGAACCGGTATCTGAAAATGTTGCCAGAAGACTTTCTTTTTCGCGATGACCTGTCTCCAAATATATTTCCTAACATAGTTTTTGCTTGACTGAAATTTCAGTGAGTGATGCGAATGTTAATTAGATTTGATTTTGAAACTATTTCTCCAAGGCGCTAATATCCTGTTGTCTAAAAGATCCTCAATAGAGAATGAATGCATCGATTAGAGCAAATATAAAACAAAAAGAAACCTGCAATTCAAGTGTATGTACAAACGTTAGAAAAAACGTGTTCTAATCACTTATCTGTTTAGCTACATATAAAACACGGCGATGGTTTTGGGAGCAATTTTAAGTAGTCTGGATCAACAATTTTCAATGGATTTGGAGCAGTCTTAAGAGAATTCTTGAAACTTTTGGCGATTAGCAAGACAAAAGTTTTACTCTACTAGTAAAAGTTTCTATAATTTTAATTATTAGTAGAAACCGAGCAGTCATTCCCTGCCATTTTGATAACAATTTTTATAAAATACTTTATTGATATCATGGCGAAACACTTAGAAATAGTCTAGAGCAGCAATTTTTATTGGTTTTAGAAACGCTTTGGGAGGCAGCTATTTTTTTTTTCTACAGATTTTCAATGTAGAAGTTGCACACTATATGGAATTATAATTATTAGCAGAAATCATAAATTCAAAATTTTTCAAACTTTATTTTATTTAATTTGTGAACGTCCCTTTTATTCAATGTTTTAAAAGATAAAATAAATTGGCAGGGATCTATATTTTTAGTGACTTTTCGTGTGTGTCTGGCTAACCGAAAAGTACCATTATTAGAGATGTTCATTTCATGTTCAAGGTATCGTGCAAGAATTTGTTAAAAACATCAACTTAGATTATAGGCTTTTATTTTATTTTATAACCGCCGTTGAACAATCGACACCATTTTTTTGGATTTACAACTACTTATGTTCAAATCCGTAGGCTAGTAATTTTGCACCCAATCCAGAAGTCAAAGGAAATCCTATATAAAATATTGGGAGAAATTTGACTTCGGGGAGGACTTTTTGATGGAACTAACTCACATTTGCTTTACAAGGTGATGAAAACCCAGAAAACCTCCCACGGTTAGCTTGACGGTAAGGGGACTCTAACCCATGAATCCTCTACCACTGCGAGTATTTTGCACTAGCACTGTGATCGGTGCGAGCCGGATGCGGAATTCGTATTGACCAACCATCGCTAGGATTCGAACAAGGTGCAACTAATTGGGAGGCGAGCGATCTATCCCCTGTCCGACGACCTTCTCAAGGTTAAAATGTGAATAAAAAATTAAGATAGAGAAACTAAGTTCAATCGAAATCGTTCGAATAAGTTTCAGAGAGCGGTAATGGCTACAGGAGTTCCCTTGCCTTCTGGATTGGGTTCAAAATTATAAGGGTACGGAGTTGAATATTAGTAGTCGTAAACCCAAAATTGGATCGGCAGTCCAACAATGATTATAAAATAAAATAAGCTTCAGAACGCATACAAACGAGCTTGGACGCCTGATGTAAAAAATTTTCATGTAAAAGAGAGTTTTTCTTTTCCTTTTTTTATTATTATTATTAATACTCATACCTATTGCTCGGCGTTATAAAAATCAATGCCTTGCAAAATGCTGGTTTTCATGAAACAATCTAATCTCCATCTTTTTTTTTCAAAAAAAAAAACATAAGGGAATTATTGTTTAGAGAGAGCGTCTGTAAAATATCATCTAATTATTATTATTCGTTAATGACAAATAATGTTCAAATAACATTTAAGCACACTTAAATTTGTAATAAATGCTTTTAACTTTGACATAACAGCCTAATGATAATAATAAATACAATGCTTATATTTTTATTTATATTGAGTGAAGCAAATTCTTTTCTCTTTAATCGGTACAGTAAAATATCAGTATCTACGAATAGCCTATCAGCGTAGTGGATTTGAGTCAATAAACGTTCACATTTTCTTCTTGAATTCAACTTAAAAATAAACTAGAGCTCTCCTTCGTCTTCATCACAGACGCCATTGCGATAAACAGAAATTTTTTAATAAAATTAACGTGTAATTTCGCTACTTGGAGAAGAAAACCTCGAAACCCTTAAATAATCACCGAGATGATAATAATACTCAAATAATCGACAATTTGTCTTCCACTTAGATTGATTTTAAGTTTGCTTTGCGGAAAAGTATTATCCGGAAGCAACATAAGAAATTATCAGATGTGACAGAGTTTCCATCTCTTTATCACTCTAAATTTAAGCCTTATAAAAGTGGACATTTTTGAGAAAATTTGTAAAAAAATAAATAATAATAAATAACAAACATAAAAAAGAAAATATAAAAGTGTTATTTTTAGTTTTCATTAATTTATTTATTTATTTTTGTTGTTTGTTTTTTTAAACTACATATATACAATCATTTTCTGCTACAAAAGCTGATTTGTTAAAGAATAAGGGATATAACTAACATAATTAATAAGTCATGCTTGAATGATAATGCAAGCATCATAACATTACAATTATGTTGAAGATCAGAGTATGTAAATATATATTTTTTTTTTTAAATGTAAGCATAATAATAAAAAATAAATAATGCGTATTAATCAAATTTTTATGACCATGGTACTATACAAAAGTAAGTATTGCAGAAAAAGTAGTTTTATTTGTTTTTTAAGTGACGTTTTGAGTTTTTGATACCATTAAATCTTTCACTTTTCCTTTAATATTCCATTTTTAATTCCAAAGATTTTTGGGATTAATGTTAGAAATATTACAATGTTAGAAATATATTTAATTTAATTTGAAATTAATTATTTATTTATTAAACACTGTTTTAAATTAAATTGCTTAATTTAAAAATTATTTTCAATGAAATTAAAGTTCTAAATCAAATTAAAATTATTAAATTTTAAATTGATTTTAAATTAAATTAGGCAGTTTAAACACAAAATGTTGAATGAATATTTAACAATGAACTATGAATATTTAACCTAATTAATTTCTGAAGTAATTAATTAGAAGTTCATTTAGCGATCTGCTTTACAATATAAATTTAAAATTTATGAATAAGTTTCTGAAATTAAAATTACCACTAAAATTTGAAAAACTTATTTATTATTGTAAAATTAGTATTATTCATATTAGGAAAAAATGTAAAATTTCAGAACCGTATAATTTCAAGAAACTTGTATAAAGTAAAAATAAAAAACCGTGATTTGCTCAAGAAAAAATATTATATGCTTGAATAGTCAATACCTTAATATAAAATAATCTCAATATTTATGAAATGATGTGTGGTCGGCTAAAATTGGTGAAAACTTAAATCAACTAATGCAATCTATGAATCTCTTATTGAGTGAATGTTATATTGCATCACTAAATTAAAAGAGTGAAAAATAACGCTATATATTGTATATACATGGCAACATCAAAGGTCCAACATGCAGAAATGTTTCCTTTGGTAGTTCATGCTTTTATTGTAAAAATATATTTTAATCCCTTTAAAAAAAAATTTTTTTTAAAAAGAAAATCTTACCCTATTTATGGGTTAATAGTTAAAAGCCCCTCTTCCCTCACAACCTAACTCAATCTATAACGAGACGAGCGCAGGTGTGCAGACGTGACGTTAAAACAATTTTTGTTTAAATCGCTGTGATAGACTAGTGACTGCATTTTACGCGATTGGGTATTTTATTTCGAATCACATAAAATACAAGAGTAAAAAAATAAGTTAAGATATGATGACGGGAAAGAAATGCTCTGCAACAAGTTTTAGTTTAAGCTCCATTTTTTAAAATATAAAATTTATATTCCATTGCACTAAGAATTTTAATATGTAAATTAGTAGTATTTTATGGATAATTTTCAAATTCCCCGCAAAAAAATATATTTCCTTAAAGTTATCTTTACAGTTAAATATTTATGAAGAAACTAAGTTATATGTTTATTATTTTGAAAAAAAGCACAGTCGATACTTTACTATCTAAATAATTCTATTCTAGAGAGTCTAATTCGGGAAAAAAGCTGGGCTAATAAAATCTAATAAAATTTAAAGATAATACTTTTAGCTCAGATAAATTTCAATTAATATCAAAACTTTATTTTTATAAATGTCTATTTATTACCGCACTAAAACTTTTAAGCACAACATTTTACTATATATGACTTCGAATTCAAAAATGAGAAGAAAAAAAATTTTATACACTAAAATACAGTTTTTATTTCAATACAATAAAATACAATATTTATAAATTAAAATTTTAAAATTAATTTTTTTAAAATAAAATACAAGTTGCATTTTATCATAAAATCGAGCTTATAAAAAATTAACTTGATTTTTTTTCCTAAAATTTGAAATAGAATTTAAAAAAAGTTACTCTTACCTACAGCATCCCTGCCATTATGAAGAGAGGGAAAAGTGATGCCGTTTCCAAGGCAACGAGGATGAGAAGATTTTTCGTGCTTAGAGGAAACTGAAGAAAGTTCCTCTTCGTTCGAGGAAGAAGGTTCGAAAGAAACTACTGAAAAATCTTCCTTTCACTTTCTGCACCTCCTTTCTGCTTATTCGCTAAATGGATGGGGTGGTTTTAGTCACGTGACCCAACTGATGCCACTCAGCAGGGGTGATTCCCAACCTCCAAGTCATCCAAACTTTCGTTCCTCTCGACTCGCTTTTCAAGTGCAAGGTCTCGAACGAGTTCAAACTCTGTACAAAAAAAAGAAGTGCATTTTTTAATCCACTTTTTAAATCGCTTACTTTTATTTAAAAAATTTCTCAGACAAGATTGCAGTAATCAATTTTGATTTAGCATCAATAGAATAAAAATCATACTGAATTCTCACATGGATGCTCTAAATTCTATGCCCCCTATTCACTATCCCAAATGCAAAATCTCAAGAAAAGTCGAAACCTGTACAAAAAAGTGTCTTTTATTTTTTTACAAAAACGGTTAGTTTTTTTAAAAGGAATGATTTAGGCATGCTTGTAAAAGTTGGACATTCTATTGACTATTAATTCAATTTTGACTATAAAAATTACGTTAAATTGTCACATTGATGGTGTAAATTTTAAGCCTCCTGTTCTGTATTTCAATAGCAAGATCTCGGAAAGATTCAAAACCTGTGAAAATTAAAGCATTTTTTTAATTTACTTTTACAACCGTTTATTTATTTATTTGAAGTAATTATTCAGACATGCTTGTACAGTCAATTTGTACTTCAAAGTCAGTACAATAACAATTTAAACTAAATTTTTACATCGATGATTTAAGTTCCAAGCCCCCTCTTCTGTGCTTCGATAGCAAAGTCTTGAACGAGTTAGTAACACGAAAAAAAATTTTTTTTAATTTGCTTCTTAAATCACTTAGACATTTTTTAAGTATTCTTAACACATACTTATAGTAGTCAATTTTAAATTTATAGTCAGTAGAATAAAAATTACACTAAATTCTTGCATTAACTATCTAAATTCTAAGACCACTGTCCTGCATTATAATAGTAAAATCCTGGAAGTGTTTACATCCTGCAATAAGAAGTGCAATTTTTGAGTTTACTTTTTAAATCGCTTAGTTTCGTTAAAAGAAATTATTCAGAGATATTTTTACTAGTAAATTTTTTATTTTATAGTCAGTAGAATACTAAATCCTCACATCGATGGTTTAAAATTTAATTTCAGTGTAATGTATCTCAATATCTATTGTTTGAAACCTTTAAAAACGAAATTCATTATTTTAATAGACTTTTTAAATCCCTTAGTTATTTTTTAAAGAACTATTCAGACGCACTTGTGCAGTAAATTTTGATGTTATATTCAGTAGGATACTAAATTCTCATATTGATGGTTTGAAATCTAATTTATCTGTCCCGTATTCCAATAGAAAGTCTCGGAATAATTCAAAACCTTTAAAAATGAACTGCATTACTTTAATCGACTTTTTAAATAGATTAGTTTTTTTCTTTTTTCTTTTTGCTTTCTTTTCTTTTTTTAAAGAATTATTCAGACATGCTTGTAGCAGTAAACTAGATTGTCAGTATAGTATAGAGACATATTTGTAGCAGTGAATATTTAGTATTTTATAGTCAGTAGAGTACTAAATTCTCACATCGATAGTTTAATATCTAATTTCCTTGTCCTGTATCATAATAAAGTCTCGAAATGGTTCAAAACCTTTAAAGACGAAGTACATTATTTTAATCAGACTTTTTTTTGTGTGTGTGTGCGTTTTTTTTTTTTTTTTTTAATCACTCAGTTTATCTAAGTGAGTTATTCAGATTCCTTTAAAGAAATCTAAATAACTTCTTTATCGTCAATAGAATAAAAATTATGGTAAACGCTTATTATTTCATCATTCAGTATACAATTAATATACAGGGTGTCCAATAAGTTTGCATGTAGTGTTTATATCCTAACACACATAAAATAAAAATTCTAGTACTTAACAATTTATATCATAAAATTTTGAATGAACTAAATAACTACTAAAAATGCCGTTGGTAACAAAACTGTAGACCCTTAACTCTCATGACCCCCCTGGCCCACAGCGGGCTGCTGCGGGAATGCTTTACTTTTAAATAACTACTAAAACTAAATGATGTATTGTGCACTATTTAAACAATTTCAGAGAGTAATAGAATGAGTACGTAAAAAAATGTCTTAAAAAGGATTTTGTGAATGCAAATTGCGTTAGCTTTTCGAAAAGAATAAGGCTTATAAGAAAACTAATAAATAGAGTAATTACAATCCATTTTCAATAAGAATTTTATACATTGTATTGCTCCTTGTACTCTAAGCAAAATCAAAATACTTTTAACATTTCTGCGGATTCTTTTGTTTGAAATTGTATGAGAATTTACTTAGCACTCTGTATCTAAGAAACAACTAACAAGGATCAAACTATTCGACTAAAATGAGTCTCAAAAATCCCAAATCCTTTACACTATTCATGACACTTAAATTTTCCAAATTTACTACTTTTTAAAGTCTTAAATATGCCATATGATCTACTTTATTAAAGAGTCAAGATGGAGAAATTTATTCATGTCTTAAATATCAAATTCACGCACCATTAATAGCAATTTAAGAACATTAATTCTCTCCGCTCTCGTCCTAAATTTCATTTTATTTTCCATTAAAAAACACTTTTAAGCATCCTTCAAATTGAAACATGTTGACATGTTCACAATTTACTACCATGGAAGTGTGATGCGCGCAACATTAATTTGATCTACGCATTTTGTGGAATAAATAATTAAACTTTTTGAAGTATCACACCTTTCTTAAGCGGCTCTTAAGAATTTCAATACAGAACTGTCAGCTTCCAATCAAGTTTAATATTAAAACTTTTTTATTTCAAAAAAATGAGATAATTAGCTTCTTGAAAATTCATGTCAGGAAGACATTTTGTATTCTCATTTGGCTAGAAAGATACTCTGAGTGTATTTTGACCTGGCGTATTAAAACATACACCAAAACGTGACCTGACTTAAATTGAAAAATCCGGGGTGTGTTTTTATCAGCCATTTGAAGCTCATTTAAAATCGCGCTGCTGAACTCATTTTAGTACTTTAATCTCAACACTACTTTTCAACACTTGTTTTCATTAAAAGAAAAGCATTTTTATTTATCCATCAGAAAATTACATGTTAGGATGCAAAGATTATTATTATTACTTGTTTATAACATTTAGAATGATATGAGGGAGAATAATCTCCCGAACAAGTTGATAGATAACACATTCAGTATTCAATGTCTTAATATAATATATTCTCATATTGAATTTAATGAGTGGCAGATTATGCCATCTCTGAAAACATTTAACCCTTTGCTTCTATTGCAAACCATACGCATTGGAACGTGATTAAAATACAAATGATTCAATAACAACTGCTCAGATATTAAAAAATCAAACTGAATGAATTAAAATACCTAAATATATAATTATACCATCAATATTTTGGTAAATTGTTTTTGGAATAATTTTTTTTTGTGCTAAATCAATCTTAAAAGAACATTATTTGAAGCATGAAAATTGAACATTAAATTCCAATGACTTTTTATCGCTGTTAGAAAATGTAGAATAAATATAATATCATTAAAAATTATTGAAACTTAAAATGGCAGAATTGTGCTATAAATCAGTATAATGATTCATCCATTTGATTTCACGGTAATATGGTACAACCTAAACAGAAACATAGTTCAATTTCACATCTGATTAAGATTCCACATAAGTTGAAATTCAATATTATGGTTCAAAAAACTAAGGTATCCTCAGTGAAAAAAATTTAGTCCCAATAGCTTTATTAAGAAAGTAACTGAAAATTTGAGCACCACACTGAGAAAATAAGTGCAGTCAAATCTACCAGAATATGGCAAAGATTACCGTGTTTCTTGCACTAGGGGAGCACCGAAGCGCTCGGCGGTTATTTTTACCGGAGAGCTTTGGTAATGATTTTGAAAAATTAACATTAAAATATGGTAATCTATGATAAAATTTGGTTAATGTGATTTTAACATAATATCCTGGTAGACATAAAAACCATTTATTCGATTAAATTTACTTTTCAGTTCTGTATGGTAATAAGAACTATAGTTAGAAAACCAGCACACCCACATATTTCCGGTAAATCATTACCATATTAATGGAAAAATTATCAAGGGAATGGTTTAAATACTATACATTCTGGCTTTATAAACCAGAAAAATAAATATTATTTTTTTTTTCACATTTCCGGTAAATCATTACCATATTAATGGAAAAATTATCAAAGGGACTGGTTTAAATACTATACATTCTGGCTTTATAAACCAGAAAAATAGATATTGTTTTTCTTTACCAGAAACGTCATTACCATAAAGTACGGTGATTTTGTTTAGAAATATTTTCTCCGTGCATAAGAATATAATTTCGGTAACATGTGTTCATTATTTTATCTCCTGAACTAAAGGAATAATTTGATTGATTTTCATAAATAAAAATTTATTACTCAATATTCTCAAATCGTTTCCTGGATTGATGATTTATAAGCATTGTTTCCATAATTCAATGTCATCTGTTGCTTGCCTGAAAAATATTTTTTCTAGAAGATGGTAGAAACTTTTACATAATTTTTCTATGTTGCATAAGCATTAGTAGATACTTTTGAAGAACAAAAAAATACAAAAATTTAAGCCATATGAAAAAAATGCAAAAATATAAGTCATGTTAAAAAAATACTTTCAAAGGGAAATAAAACATTACAATTATTATAAAAATAAAATTAGCTATTCAAAAAATTCGAAAACGTTTTTCTTAAAAATTACTTTGAGAAAAGATGATACGTGTCAGGAGTGCAAAGAAAAAAAATTTGCCTCAATAGATTTACAATGGATTACAGTTAAATATTACATGGATTACTCAATAGATTACAAGTGACTGAAACTTAGAGCCCCTCAATAATGCAATTTTTTTACATTTTGTATTTTTCCCCTTATCTGTAAAACTAATAGCGTGAATCGATTACTGTTTAACAGTCAATTGAGTGCTTGCAACTTGAATAGAAATTAAGTGATTATTTCTAACTGTGGGACTTAAATCAGATTTAATTGGATACCTTTAAGCTACGTCACACGTGTGTGTCGAACCTGATTGAATCTACAAATGCCACGACTTACATACGATGACTCGCATCTATGCAATTATAAAAGTCATTTGCTCATAGATATTTTCAATTCTCTTTATCTGAAATGAGGCTTTCGACATTTGAATATTTTTTTTATATATTTTAAAAGAAAAAATTAAAAAAGTGTTTTTTTTTTCTTTTTTTGACAGGAGGGTAAAGCATCCATTATAATGTGCAATTTGTTTTCAAAAAAATAATAATAATGAAATTAAAATAAAAACAGAAACGTGATTTAGTGCGAAAAACATTTTCTCATGGCAAAAAAAAATTAAACATGCATATTACATAAGTTTAAATTTCAATAAAGGGAAGACTTCCTTCAAAAATAAAATTATCCTGCATACGAAGAAAAAAAACAGAGGTCACACTTATTCCATAATACTGTTCAAGCATTTTTGCAATTATTTTCTAATGAGACTATAAGCATTTATAAAAAAAGATAACAGCGTCGTAAAATATGATGGATTACGACAGTAAATTTAAGATTTCTGGTCTTAACGAAAAGTGTTTATGGCGTTATTTAAATATTTTGTGCCTAGATAAGGCGATTCCATGAAATTAAAATTCATTGAGAGCATCTTATCATTCGTTTTTAATGGGCGCCTAGTATTTTTTTATGCTTAAGTAGTTAGCTACAAACAAGGCTCATATTTTTTTTTTTTTAAATATTTATCATTTACAAAAACACTTGTTTGTTTAAAAGTTCAGACAAATAATCGTGTTCTCAAAGCCGAACAACAATTTAATTCAAGCGTAAGATTGATTTTGTTTACAGCTCACAAGTAATTTGTATAGTAAAGCTGACCTTTCTTGAAAATTTCAAACAGTTTTGAAAATGATAGTATACAGCAACATTTATTTTGTTTATTTTACTTTATTTATTTCATTGCGTGGGTTTTAAAATTGGATACACATGGACTAACCTCAAAGCTTAAAGCTTGAATGCTGGTTTAAAGAATCTGGGCGATGGAGGTACAAAAAAAATGAATAAACATTTACTGTTAAAAAAATATTTATTATGTATGATTTTCTTTCAAAGAAATGGGCTTGATTCCCTGTTCTCGAACGCTCCCCAACCCCATATCATGGTAATGCAATCATATAATAGTTTTGCAAACCATGCTCGCTTCTCTTATCAAGTTAAACTCATTTGAAATGTGATCTAGCGCAAAATCATTAGAATTTAAAATCAATTATTAAAATTAAAATCAATTATTAAAATTAAGAAATCAATTATTAAAATTAAGAAATCAATTATTAAATTTAAATTTTCGTAAAATAAGAAGTTATTGATATAAGAAAATAAATAGAAATAAATTACAAGCCATAAAAAAGCATGAAGAAACAAAACAATGGTATGTTGCTTTATAAAACAACATGTATAACAGAACTTCTTATACGCATTTCAATATTACGTCTTTTATTTAACCCCGCCGGGCGAAGACTCCCCGTGTAGTAAAGTGACTGATGCACGTTAAGTCTGTCGAGTCGCAAAAGTCCTCCGTGTTCTCATAACAAATCAATACCTCTGGTGGTACTGGATTGGAGATCTATCGTTCTCTGATTCAAGTTAAAATTACGATCTGTGGATGAAGGAATGGATGTATGAATGGGTCCGCCCTATAAACGGAGGCGACACATGGTGTGGCAGAAGTCGAATTCTTGGTCATAGATGGCGCCACTGAAAAACAAGAAACGCACACTCTGCCTTGAAATTTGCTCGGTTTCACCAAGCAGGCGTGCCCGTGTGGCAAGTGACATTAGAAACAACAACCACAATGTCTTTTATTACTCCCATACGTTTTATTCTGCAATTTGAGAAGGCTTTTTTATTACACTTAAGAAGCGTAATAACACGAGTGATGCTTATTTTTCAATATAAAACAATAACAATGATAAAATTAGTATTCTTGATCCTGCATAAGTACAATTAGAACATAATAGTTCGTTGATATGAAATATTCGCTTTTAACCTTTCAATTCTTCTAAGCTTTTTGCTCAGTTTGTTTCAGCTTCTCGCAGTCAACGCGAGAAAGGAATTTTCCTTCAGAAATTTGTAAACATATATGTTTACATCTTCATGCTTATGACAGCACAAGCAATGGATATTTCAATTCTTTTTTCCCACACGCACAACGCGAATAAAAAAAATTATAAAACTTAAAAAGCTTGAAAGCAAAATAGGGAAAAGATACAATCTGGCCATCAGCTCACACGATTATATCGGCAAAAAAGAGTGCATCCTAATATTGTATTAATATAGCCATTTTTATTTTTTATCATACGCTGCATCTCAACTCTGAGCCGAAATAACTCGTCGGGACTCCGGGGTCTGTGAATTGCGGCTTATTGTTGAAGTTCACCTATTGCTTTATGTTGTCTTAAAAATTTCACTTCGTCAATATGTGATTTTAAGTCTACCCAAAAGACAAGAGAGTCAACTTTTAAAGATTTTTTTTTTGAGTAAAACTGTTTCTTATTCATCTCACAATCACATTATTTTTTTTTATATTTCTTTGCCATCCCTAAAATATAATTAATAAGCGTGCAGAAAAAAAATATTTCAAAGATATGCCCATATTGTTGTGCATATGCACAATACTTTTACTAAATAAGATGCATTATAATATGGAATGAAAAAAGTTAAAGTTAGATTAATTGATATTTTTGAAACAAAATGGTTTCAAAAACATTTTGTCTTATTTATGATTTTTACTGATCACCCTTAGTAATTCTCTGTTAAAAAGTTGTCAGTGATCGCCTAATTTTTGATCTTAACACGAGTTGCAGAAAAATTTGCCCAGCATTTCTCAAGAGAACTCTACCCTAGCCATTTTGGATTTTAGGCTTTCTCGATATTTTTTTGTACTTAACAATTTTCTGATGTTATGGTATTATTAGACAGCACAATACCTTTCAGAAAAGGTAGAAAATAAAGGAGTTGCTTTATTACATCAGGAAAAATAGCACTCGATAATTTTGGAACTTCGATGATTGTTTTCCCCAAACTTTACAGCTATAAAATAATGCGATTTCTGGTTTTGAGCTTTAAAACTGCACGTTTCACAGTTTTTTAACTTTTTTTAAAATCTTTTTTTAAAATCTTATTACAATTTAAATTGATGAAATACGTTTTGAATGATGCTAAAAATTTACTTTAACATAAATTGCATAAAAACAAAGATGTTCGTAAAAAAACTAATTACTGTTTATTATTTAAATGTCTTTCAAAAATTGCTAATTGCAGAATAGTATTGGCATAATTTTGTGCGAAAAAAAATTATCGAAAATTTCAAGTACTCCACGCAATTTACTTTAACATAAATTGCATAAAAACAAGGATATTCGTAAAAAAAACTAATTACTGTTTATTACTTAAATGTCTTTCAAAAATTTCTGATTGCAGAATAGTATTGGCATAATTTTGTGCGAAAAAAATTTATCAAAAATTTCAAGTACTCCAAGCCCTATGTCTCAAATTCTGATTGGGTGACGGCCTTATATTTTAGATGCATTTAAAGACAGTGCCAAATAGAGTAAGCATCCATATTTAAATGTTAAAGATTAAAGTCATATTTTGAATTTTCTGTCCTCGCCTCCACCACTTCGAGTCTCGCAGTGGACTGATCGTTAAGACACGGTTCCCAGCAGATCACCGAAGTCAAGCATCACTGACTATGGTCAGTGTGCGGGTGGGTGACCACTTGGATCAGTCTGCGTAGAGACCGAGGGTGTGCGGTATTGGTCCTCATTAAACTGTTCTACCGTAAAGTGCTCGACTTCGCGTGCAGGTCGTTGAGCTACCGTAGCGGGGGTGCCATCTCCTCTGCAGAGGATCAAAATTGTGATGGCATGTCTTCGGATCATTCTCAGGGATGTTTCCCAGACCACCGCCAATATCCCATTGTGCAGCTCTAGTGCGACGTAAGTGTACAACAACAACCACTTCGAAAGTTGAGTTAGGAAGGGCTTCTTAAAAATCTTGAAAATATATCAACAACCGAAACTGAAAGAATAACTTTATTTAAATGTATCAATATATTCCAATATATCATAGAAATTCTGAATAATTGACCCTGACTTGCTTCCCTCGCGGCAACTTGCCCCTCACCCTGTAAATCAACCCTGCCCGGTATTTCGCAAATGTTAAAATAAAAACAAAAACAACACGATGTATCATATAAGAGATTAATTATATTTCACCTTTTTACATGTAAACATTCATCATGATATATGAAAATGATGAAAAACCGCAAATCTTCTTTGGCGAATTCTTGGATTACCGAGAAAAGGGCTTGGATTATTACTTCACCGTAAACGCTAAGCGCTGTTATTTTCAATCAAGGTCACATAACTGATTTGTGTAAGATAAATGGTTGAAAATAACCATTTATAGTTTTAAGATTGTTGAAAACAGGACTGGTCATATACTAAGTACCTGATATGCACTAAGCAGAAAAAAAAGTCTTTCAATTTTCCTAAGTCACGCCATTAAGTTGTAATTCATTGTTACTCAGATCTGGTAAATAACGGTTGCGTAATCTAAGAAATCTGTTGCTCTCTTGGAAATCTGTTGTTTCTTTTATTTTCAAGAGAAGAGTGTATTTTGTTTTGTACCTATTACAGCAGAATGGCTCTTAAACTTGTGTGGTCCAAAGACCTTCCCCCAATCATCCAAATATTTTTTTTAAATTAAACAAATAGGTTTTTGATATTTTTATTTGATAAGTTCTGTTTTTTTAAAAGACAAATATCGATATTTATTTTACAATTTTAATGTTTGTAAATACTTATTACTTTTTTTTTCAATAATGTAGGATGCATACATTTGATGTCAAAGTATTGTTTAGTTGCCTGATAGGTTTGGTCTTTGTACTAGCATATTGCTCAAACAAGAATGCTAGACAGCTATGTTTTGGTATCTGGTAAGTATGTTAAGTGATTTTGAAAGATGTTCTGAAAGTTGAGTGATACCAAGCAGGGTTGTTAGACCCCAGTTGTCTTTAATGAGAAAATAAAATACCTAAAAAAAATGATTGTTTGACACATGCTTAAAGCTTATCTTTACAGTATTTTTGTTTTATTTCTGACTTAATTACTATATTGTATCAACAATCATATAATTAAGATCTCGTTGTTGCTACCTTGTTATTGCGACCTGAAAACGACGTTTAAAAATAAGTTATATACTACTGTTATTGTTAATCGATTGTCATTATTCCATCAACCTATTACTATGGTTACATGGTTGCAATGAATTTTTTTTTAAATTTAATATTTGAATTAAGATTTATGAGTACCGTAATAAATTAAATTCAACTTCTTTAGGAAAAAGGAATGTTCTGTTAGAATTATTACTTTTACAAACCACAGCAGGTTACGTAATTACCAGAACTGGCAATCTATATAAGCCTTTTGTCAAAGAAAATTTTACTCTCACCATTTAGAGAAACACTATCACAGCAATTACGAACTTAAACATAAATTATGATAATTGATGTTGAAACAGTGACCAAACTTCAAAGGAAAAATAACAGGGAATGGAGAGAGAAATGTTAGTTTTTAATTCCAGTAATTATTTTCCCGCATATTAAAACTTTCTTAAAGTACAAAGAATTTGTCACTTAATACGTTTAAATCGTCCTCCTTTTCGTTTTCAATTTTTGCAATCTCTGTTTATGTTTCGATCATTTTTCTGAAAAATTGAATTATTACTGTAATTTAAATGTCAAATAAGGTCTTGTAGCAAAACAAATGCAATACATGAAATAAATTAAGTTAGATTTCTATTAATAAGATTTGTTAACGTGAAAAATTTTAATTTAAGAAATGTAAAAGATTAGAAATTAAAGTAATCTATAAAGTTAATCAAACGCCCAAACAACGTCTTGAGTCAGGTAGGTACATGTGCACATTAAACCAGAAACAGTAGGTACAACAGGTACAGTAGGTACAACGTGCCCATTGAACCAAAAATTAAAGTGCTCTAAGTGCTGCGTTTATCTCGGCATTGGCTTGCTAGTATACTTAATTTTGTTAAGAGGTGGGCCCCTTTAAAATATATGTAATACCTATATACAAATTCCAAAGTAAATTCTCCATTCCAGCCTTTCTCTGAACTTCTAAGTTAGAACAGTATAAAATTAATTAGTTCATTTTTCTCATGAATGAAACATTGTAATAAAATTAGTAAAAATGTAACAATGGAACCGATAAAAATATGCTTATAGTTCGAAATCTTTAGAATCAATTTCTTAGGACCAACTGTTGAGCTTTAGAAATCAAGTAACTTTTGTTTTGACAGCTCAATATACTTCATTTGATTTTTTTTCCAACTTTTTTTTGAACAACTCATACAAAACCTTATCAATCTTAATCGTTCACCAGGCAGACGTATATAAATCTCGTCCAATTTTCTGGGAAGTAACATTCGTAATACTAAAATGAATAGATATAGATAGACAGATATAGATTTTTATTCTGAACAAACCCTTTTCTTTTTAAAGCCAACCTTTTGAGATGGAACATTTGGTCGCACCCAGCCATTTCGTATCTTTTCTAGAAACGAAACTCCATCGCTAAGTTCAAAGTTCGTGATCTAGCAGTTTTCGTTTAGAGATTTATAGATGTTATTACCCTCACAAATATAGTTGCTTTTTTTATTTTATCAAAGAAACTTACATTTTACTACCTTCCTCTTGCTGAGACACTTTCCCTAAAAAAGAATACACTCAGCCAGTTTCTAGTTAATGATTTGGGGATGTCAAAGGCTTTCAAGCATTTTCAAAAACGTTTGAATAGCATGTGAAATAATTCAAAAGTTAGTTTTATACCTCTGTGACAAACGACCGAAAAAGAATGTTTAATTTTTAATACACACTAAACTTTTAACATGATTAAATCTATTAGCTATTGATGGATTTAGTAGAAAATTATAGATTGTAAACAAGAAGCATAAAAACGCAGTAAAAGTTTATGCTTGATCGTAACTTTTAAACTATTTCCGCATGTTGGCATTATTTCATGCTATCACTAGTCACCAACAAGTCACAGGGTCGAAAGTCAGCCTGTTTTTGTAAAGGGGTGACTTTAATACCTCTTTCCTAGAAACAGAGAGTGTTAACTTTTCTTAGATAAAATTATAAATATTTAGTATGGCTCACGTATACCTTTTAACATATTTTCTATTGGCAGTTTTACCTGCACTGATCTGGTAAAAAACATAATTAAGTGACGTGCATGAGCAGTACGAAATTTTCCGAAAGTACTTGTGTTAGTAATTACTATAGTTTAATCAATATTGGCTGACTAAGTAATATTGCATGCAGTATTTTGCTGTCCACCTACAGAGTCATGATTCAACACAATTATAACAATACTTTTTGAGAATAATTACTAATCACACTGATATTTTTTAAAAAAAATTTTGTCGAATTAATGATGCGAAACTATGAAATCTGTTTTTTTAGCCCTTCAACAAATTATCTTGATGATTTAACACTTACTGCAAAGCTTTATTTAGTTGTTTATTTATTTTACAATACTTTTTTTATACTGCAATACTTATTAGGAGTGCTGATTCAACACAATCATTAATGTAATTATCGATTATAATTATTAATGACGCATATTTTAAAATCATTTTTGTCAAATAGCACAAAACTATTTTTTACCCTGTGTGCATTTTTTTTAACTCGATTATAAATTATCTTGCAGAATTTAAGACTCATTTTACTTATATTTGTAACCATATTTGGTGAATTTATGTTTCGGCACTACAATATCTTTAAAACATTGCTAGTAATTATACTGCTGATATAAATATATATATANATATTGATATATATATACATTTAGATAGATATAGATACATATATGAATGATGTTTATCTCTCACCTAAATAAAAATGAAGCACTATAAAATTTAAAATTTTATAAGATAAAGAAAAAATTATCTTTTGTTTCATTTTTGGGGTTTTGAAGAGATTATATTTTATTAGCATGATTCTTTGAGTGCATGTTTTATTAGCATGAAATAAGAAATGAGGGTGTTGCAATTTCTTTTTATAAAAGAAAACAATTGCATAAAATTTTTGTTTAATGATTTTTTTAAGGGTTGCTTAACGCATCATAAAGGATTTAATTGTTTTCGCTTTACTTCTTGGGGGGAAGGGTTTTAAAAAATCAATATTTTTTTTCGAAATATATGTAGTTCTTCACAGGAAGTGATCAAAAATAATTTAAAAACATAATCGCCATTTTTTATAGCAGGTCCATGTCTTTTTAGGGTACATGAACCTTGGATTAGTGAATCATTTGATGTGGGTAAATGGAGATTTTACATGACAAAAGTCTACGAAATAACAAATTATATATATTAAATTCATAATTCAGGTAAATAATAATTATATTTCTGGTAAATAATAAAAGTCTCCAGACCTAATTTTTTTTAAAGATTTTAAAAGCTGATGTTAAAGTAAGGCTATATATAGCCTTAACTTATTTTTTTAGAATTTAAATTACTGGATACCAACTCATTGTGGAAAATTTTTATTCATTTTCACCCTAAAATTGAAAGTTTAATCAAATATTTTACCATACAAAACACGGTTATTACTATACTCCCAAACCAACGATTCGGTCACAAACTTCAGCTCGAATTACGCCAAAATATATGATTCCATCCCGTCGGCATAAAAATAAAAATAATAAAACAGCATAACAATGATTTTTCTACGTCTGCTTGATCTTAAGCTATTCTTATTCCGTTGTTTGTTTACTTTAGGCTCAAGATGATTGAATTCATTTAATTTCATAAATTTTTAAAAAAAAAACAGTCTTTTTAAAAGCAAAAAAAAAATTGTGTGAAGATAAATATTGCTAAAATTGTGCGCTAATTATAATATTTAAAATGAGATTTGGTGTTTAATTTTTAAAGCAATAAAGAACTAAAATACTTTTCAGGAGTCTTAAATTAAATGTTTTATTTAGTAAATTGCTTCCTTGACTTAGCAGTTATGTTGATATACTAAATGTTATATAAATTACCAGTTTTAAGGTCGTAGAACTTAAAATTAATTGGTTTCTATTTTTTTTAAAGCTTGTAATATATATTTTACTTTCTATAAACGCAATTAGGAAGTATTATTTGGACCCTAATTATAATTTAGATGTAAAGGACAATGAAGTAGACATGGTGACAGCAGGTGAAATAAACATGGTGACAGGGTGAAGTAGACATGGTGATAATAGTAATCCATTCTACGATTAAGGATACTAAAACTTAAAATTTATTATGATTTAGTTATTAATTTTTTTTAAAAGAGAAATATATACCTGAAGCAAGCAAAATATTTTCTGAGGAATAAAATAGGATTTTTAATCGAATTTAATAATAACATTTTCGCTTATTAAAATTTCATTATTTTTTACATATAAGACAAATTTAAGAAACATAATAAGTTTATTCAATATAATAATTTCAGATTACATTTACATAAACTTGAATTAAGAGATGGAATTGGTTTTTTATAAATATATATGTTTCAGTGTTTTTTTTTATTATTATTATTAAATTGGCTTTTCCTGGTCTCATCAGTGATTACACTTTTCATTATAGGAACATTTATCTTACAAGAAGAAAAAATGTATGGTAAAACTACTGAACGGATCAATACATTTCTGGTTAAAAGAAAATTAAAAAATATTTTTAAAAAAAACATAATTTTAGTTTGTGAAGCCAAAATGTATGGTATTTAAACTATTCATTTGGTAATGTTTTCCGTTCGTATGGCTACTATTTACCGAAAATTCTGTTTTAAAATTATATTTTTGCAACTGTTTTCAAAATTATAGTTCTCAATCTTCATCAGTACCAACTATTTACCGCAGTAAAAATAAATTAATGCGAAAAGTAATAACTTGAATACTTCAATTTATTTATTTTCAACCCTCTGCTTTCGTTTAATTTCTTGAAAGAAAAGAAAAAGAAATCAATATTTACAATTTATTTCGAATTCAGGACATCTGTTTCTTTTTCAACAGGTAGCACCATCATGACATACTGTCACACATTTTGTAATAATTACAAAACTGGAGGCTAAATATGACCGAATAAATGATTTTTATGCCATGCTCTAGGGTATGTTAGCGTATATTTTTCGATGGAATCAAGTTAATTTTTAGAGGAGATCATATATGATATTAAAAATGTTCTAACATATGATATAACAAGCATTCAGCCGTATTATAAAATAAATAAAAAATATTCTGATTTTCAACAAGCAATTTGTTAAAAAAAAATTTTTTTTTGAATAATTATTTACATACAAAAAAACAACACGAAGAGACACTCGAAAATCGGGCGAAATATTTGTTAAAAAGATTAAGTTTGAAAATAATATTTGTTTTTATGTGTTAAATTTTTTTATGAGTTTCGAAGTAATTGTTAAGTTATGAATTACAAAAAATGCTGCCATTTTTACCTTAAAAACAACGCTAGCTTTTATTTATCCTGTAGACGTATATTGTCTGATAAAGATTGCTTTCATTCAAGATTTTCTGCACCTAAATCGAATTTTTAAAAGTCGAAAATTAAAAGATTAAATTTAAAAACCTAAATATAAAATATATTTTTGAGAAATAAACTGATGCATAAATCTTTTCACAAGTCACTTAACAAGTAGTTAAGATAGATATTTATTTACTGAATTAGACTTTGAACTAAAACAAAAAATCGCTTAAATTTTAAAGCGTTTCTGCCATCAGTATTCATTATCGCACATTTAACGAAAATTTTGTCAATTTTTTAGTGAAATAAAACAAATGTCTCTTCGATTTTAAAACCATTGTTCCATTTATTGTTTCATTCAGAGTGCTAAAAATAATCTACTAAAAATCCAGCTCTCTACAGTGATGTTATAATCTACATTTTTTTTATAATCATCATTATTATTTATGGCGATCTAAACGCATAGAAATCAAAAATCATATTTTAAAAACTTGTCAAAGTTTCTTAGTGCATTGATGCCCTAATACAAACTTTATTGTTATCATTGTAATTTTTTTATGGAAAATTTAAATTTATGCGATACCAATGAACTGGGACAACTAAGGTCAGGTTTCAAATTAATGATTATTTTTAAATCGTCTTCTGTTTAAGAGACATATGCTTGACATTACAACGAACGCATATCTCTGCACACACCATCCAACAATAGGCGAGCACCTAGACCCGTTTTTAGAGTTCTATCTATCAACGTTCTAGGTAGAAATGGCACGTAATTTTCACCCAGATGACGTTGACAGCACTTGAGCTGGTATCCCTCTCTCCAAACTTCCGCACCACAGCCACGAAAGATTAAACGTGATCCTTATTGTGTATAAACATCGGTTGTCAGAATCGAACTCACTACCCCCAGATCTCCAACTAGTGCTGAGAGCGACACCTTAACCAAGTACTGGAGCATGCATACATATGAATCAGAAAAGATAATAACGGTGAAACTTGAATGGTTTGAGCTTGCATATCAGGGGTCTGTTTAGGTTTTTCTGAGAGGTACCAATTTGTAAAAATTTAGACATAATTTGTGAAAATTAAAAAAAATTTAAATAAATCAACACAAAAAAAGTTAAAAATATGGATTTGGCATTTTTTTACAGGATACAAAAATAAATTTTTACGAAAAAGAATTTTGTGAGACTACCGTTTTTCCTTAAGTTGAATTTGTGAACGTACCGATAAACGGTAGTAAATTTAGCCTGGACAGACCCCTGAAATAAATTTGTGAAAAAAATAGAATGCATCAAAACATTATCATCTCCAACTTAAGCGGCAAACGCTCACAAAAAAAAAATTTTTTTTTACCAATGTTCATTGTTTGAGAGTAATTATTCTCAAAGAATGATTTTAATTGAAATTGTAGAGAACTTTGAAATGTATACGTGATGATACATACGCACTAAAGCAATGTATTTTCCAAAAATATCTACCATCAGAGGAATGAAAAGGTATTAAGCCATTGCGTATTTCAGAAAGCGCAGTTCCTTTAAGCTGACCTCGAAACTTATGTAATGAAAGTATTCTTTTCCATCTTACAAACTGAACGGTTACCGAGAACAGCAGGTGTTCCTTCATCAAAATCTACGACTGAATCCACCTTAACAAGGTGTTTCGAAGAAACGAATAAAATAAAAATAAAAAGACATTAAATAAATTGCAGAATGATTGCGATTGGAAATGGAGCGCCCACACTAAATCTTTTTTGTCACTTTGAAAAATTGAATGAAAGCGTTATACTACCAAATGAGTATGCAAAAACTGCGCATTGATAAATGCTTTATTTAATGATATTAGCAATTTATAGATGTTGCGCATTTTTAGAAACTATTTCTAAACTTTTTGTTTTATTTAAGAAAGCCTAAAAAATTCTTTGTGAAAATATGCTTGCATTTTCTAAACGGCTTTACTTAAGATTAAAAATTTGTATCAGTTTATAAAAATTTAAATACATGGTGTGTTCTTAATTGCATGGTTTGTTCATAAATACCTGGTGCGTTCTTAAATACATGGAGTATTCTTAAATACATGGTGTGTTGAAATTCTAATATACGTGGTGTGTTGCTTAAATACATGGTTGATTCGTGAAAACGCTTTGAATTTCGATTTTGTCTTCGCAGGTGTCAATGTTTCGAATGTATTGCAATCCGTATTGATTGTCTATTATATGTGATGATACATACGCACTAAATCAATGTATTTTCCAAAAATATTTGTAATCAGAGCAATAAAGAGGTATTAAGCTATTGCGTATTTCAGAAAGTGCAGTTCTTTTAAGCTGACCTAGAAAACAGAAAAACTGTGCATTCATAAATGCTTTATTTAATGATATTGGCAATTTATAGACGTTGCGCATTTTTAGAAATTATTTCTAAACTTTTTGTTTTATTTAAGAAAGCCTATTAAGATCGCAGTGAAGTTATGTTAGCATTTTCTAAACGGCTTTACTTAAGATTAAAAATTTATATCAGTTTATAAAATTATTAATACATAGTGTGTTCTTAATTACATGGTTTGTTCTTAAATGCATGGAGTACTCTTAAATACATATTGTGTGGGAAAATTCTAATATACATGGTGTGTTGCTTAAATACATGGTTGATTCGTGAAAACGCTTTGAATTTCGATTTCATCTTTCGCAGATGGTAATGTTTCGAATGTATTGCAACCGGTATTGATTATCTCTCTCCCAGAAATTTCATTTGTTACTCGTTTGTTACTCAAAGGGGGGAGATGTTGTTTATCAGGAACATGGAGTGTTGTTTTTCTGAAAAGTCGTGTTATGTCATATAAATGAAATGGCAGGTTTATAAAATCATTACTGGTTCTTAAACTTTTAAATCTCAGAATCCTTGCTAGTCTCTCATGAAACCCCTAAGTCCCTCGGAGCACCATTTGGGAACCACTGACCTTGACAACTGGTGAGAATAGTTCGTAAGACAGACAATACGTTTTCTTTTCACTTGAAAACTTTTCAATAATCTTTTTTATACTTTGTCCATTCAGCCTTCAAGTTGTTGTAGTGTCTTTATTTGTTCAAGGGTCAATCGCATTGAATAATTTTTGCACACAAGTTTAAAATTTAATTATCCAAAAATAATTCCTTACAAAAAATAACCTTGAGTAAATATTTAATATTATTTTACTTAATAATAATAATAAAAAAAAAATTTGAATTGTAAGGCGAAAAATTTTTTACATTATCTTAAATAATGAAAGTTTACGAGGCAAAATGGTCGAGTGAAGTTTAAACTTCAAAAAAAGTCGTATATTTAAAATTCAGTTTCGTATATTTATAATTATTATTCAATTACGTTTTTTTGTCTTTTTTCGTAGCTTAAAATATTATCTACACTAATTAAATAGCATGTTTGAGGTTCATTAGAATTACCATTAGGATTGAGTCCTAAAACGAGATGATACGATCATTTGATCAAAGTTATTCAGGGTGATTCGTTTATTTCTTTGCTCACAATATATTTATTCAAATCAATGTATTTATATAAATTCATATCAATATACCTATAGTTATTTTCTTTTATTTATTTATTTATTAGATTATATACTTATTTACTCATTCATTTATTTATTTATGCATTAAAAGAACGAAATATAAATGACAGATCTCTTCGAAGCTGCTGACAAAGTAATTTCCTTTTTATTCAGAAAGAAATAACTTATTCTCATGAAAAATGCTCTAACAAAAAGTGCAAAAAACTATATAAAAAACATATATTATAATAACATTTATACAACGTATACTAATGAAGAATTTTAAATCAGTGAGAGATCCTTAGAATTTAGTTTGATAAATTCCGAACCTAATCTCAAGGTATATGTAATGAAAGGTTTTTTTTTCTTTCTTGGAAAGGTTAGCAGGTACGGCAGGTGTCCTGTCACCAAAAGTTATGACTGCATGCACCCCACCCTTGCAAGGTGTCTGCAAGGGGAAAGTAAAATAAAATAAATTGTAAAATAATTGCAATAGGGAAGTAGTCGCCCACACCAAATCAATTTTGTCGCTTTTCAGTATAAATGAATGAAATATTGCATGTTACAATGCGTGGCTCAATTAAAAGTAAGAGGACTGTTATGAGCAAGCAAAATAAGTTGAAAGCAAATTTTTGTCTGGCCAGTTCATTGAAACTCAGCCTTCTCGAGGAATTTCTCAAGGGGGTTTCACCCTCTGATCGCTGCCGTTCACCAATCCCATGATTGTTTCAAAATTATTTTTAATTTATAAATCAAAATTAAAAGATTCCAAACTGTTTTATTCCATTAACATAAATTGCTTCCTTATTCTATTAGAATAGAATCTCTATCCAATCACGCTTTACGGTAGTTTTTACGACTTCATTCACAAGCTTGTTTTTTAAANCGCAGAAGTGCCGCAACACGACGTGGCATGGATTCGATCAATATGTGAAGTAGTGCTGGAGATAATTGACACCATGCATCCTGCAGGGCTGTCCATAAACCAGTGGGAGTAAGAGGGGGTGGGGATATCTTCTGAACATCTTGTTGCATGATCTTTTTGTCAGCGATGTCGTAGCGATGTCGATCAGCGATGTCGTAGATTTGATGTTTTACCGGATTTCCGATACTCACGGTATACTCGTTAAATGGTCGTACGTGAAAATCCAAATTTCATTGCTATCTCGGGGATGCTATGTCCCATCTCCCGTGCGCCGACTATAATACCACGTTCAAACTCACTTGAATCTGTATAACCTGGCATTGTAGCAGCAGTAACCGATCTAAGAACTGTGCCAGACACTCGTTGTCTTATATACGCGTTGCCGATCGCAGCCCTGTACTTTGGTTCCATACCCCTTTATTTGCATACTCATGCCTGTACCAGTTTTTTTTTTTCTCTTCAGTGTAAATACATGGTTAATTCGTGAAAATGCTTTGAATTTCGATTTCGTCTTCGTAGATGGTAATGTTTCAAATGTATTGCAATCGGTATTGATTATCTCTTGCCCAGAAATTTCATTTGTTACTCGTTTGTTACTCAAAAAGGGTTGTTTTATCAGGAACGCGGAGTGTTATTTTACTCAAAAGTCGAGTTATGACGCGCAAATTAAATGACAGGTTTCAAAACTCATTACTGGTTTATAAACTTTTAAATCTCGGAACCCTTGCGAGTCTCCCATGGAACCCCAGGGTCGCGTGGAGCACCATTTGGAAACCACTGTTCTAGACAACTGGTGAGAACAGTTCGTAAGACAGTCAATGCCTTTTCTTTTCACTTGAAAGCTTTTAAATAATATTTTTTATACTTCGTCCATTCAGGCTTTGAGTTGTTGCATCGTCTTTATTTGTTCAAGGGTCAATCGTATTGAATAATTTTTGCACACAAGTATAAAATTTATTTAACCAAAAATAATTCCTTACGAAGAATAACTTTTATAGTAAATATTTAAAATTGTTTTATTATTTTACTTAATAATAGTTAAAAAAAATGTTGAATTGTAAGGTATGCAATTTTTTACATTATTTTAAATAATGAAAGTTTACAAAGCAAAATGGTCAAATAGTTCCCGAAGTTTAAATTTCAAAAAAAGTCGTATATTTGAAATTCAATTTCATATATTTATAATTATCATTCAATTACGCTTTTATGTCTTATTTCGTAGCTTAAAATATTATCTTCACTAATTAAATAGCATGTTTGAGGTCCATTAGGATTACCATTAGGATTGAGTCCTAAAACGTGATGATACGATCATTTGATCGAAGTTATTCAGGGTGATTCGTTTATTTCTTTGCGCGCAGTATATTTATTCAAATCAATGTATTTATATAAATTCATATCAATATACCTATAGTTATTTTCTTTTATTTATTTATTTATTTATTTATTTATTTATTTATTTATTTATTTATTTATTTATTTATTCATTTATTCATTTATTCATTTATTTATTTATTCATTTATTTATTTATTTATTTATTTAATTATTCATTTATTTATTTATGCATTAAAAGAAGGAAATATAAATGACAGATCTCTTCGAAGCTGTTGACAAAGTAATTTCCCTCTTTTTCAGAAAGAAATAACTTATTTTTAATAAAAATGCTCTAACAAAAAATGTTAAAAAAACTATACAAAAAATATATATTGTAATAACATTTATACAACGTATACTAATAAAGAATTTTAAATCAGTGAGAGATCTTTAGAATTTAGTTTGATAAATTCTGAACCTAATCTCAAGGTATATGTAATGAAAGGTTTTTTTTTTCTTCCTTGGAAAGGTTAGCAGGTACGGCAGGTGTCCCGTCACCAAAAGTTATGACTGCATGCACCCCACCCTTGCAAGGTGTCTGCAAGGGGAAAGTAAAATAAAATAAATTGTAAAATAATTGCAATAGGGAAGTAGTCGCCCACACCAAATCAATTTTGTCGCTTTTCATTATAAATGAATGAAATATTGCATGTTACAATGCGTGGCTCAATTAAAAGTAAGAGGACTGTTATGAGCAAGCAAAATAAGTTGAAAGCAAATTTTTGTCTGGCCAGTTCATTGAAACTCAGCCTTCTCGAGGAATTTCTCAAGGGGGTTTCACCCTCTGATCGCTGCCGTTCACCAATCCCATGATTGTTTCAAAATTATTTTTAATTTATAAATCAAAATTAAAAGATTCCAAACTGTTTTATTCCATTAACATAAATTGCTTCCTTATTCTATTAGAATAGAATCTCTATCCAATCACGCTTTACGGTAGTTTTTACGACTTCATTCACAAGCTTGTTTTTTAAAGTCTTAAGTAATTTTTAGTTACTTTGAAAACTCTTTAAATATTTTTCCCATAGTTATTATTAAGTAACTGAGTGAAACTTTAATTTCTATTATTTCTTTGAGATTTTAATTAATTATTTTGTAAGAACCATTTTAATTGCGTATGTTGATTTTGCACAGTTTTATATGAAATATATAAAAATAAACAAAACTTAATCAAAAAATGGAGCATAGATTATTCATCCTTTGATGATTAATAAAACAATAATTCAATACGTTTGTAATGAAATGTTGTGTTATCTCAAAAAATTATTTTTTAATATAATAAACAAACGTTAGTTTCAGTTTTGGTTTTGAAAAAGATTGTTTCTTCGAATAGGGTTTGTCATGATTCTTACCTTCGGTAAAATGTAACAAAACTAGCTGAAAATACTAAGTAAGTTTATAAATAGTGTAATAGTTAAAAACATTTGAAGATAACTTCTAATGTACAATGAGAAAAATAAAGTGGACCCTTTGAATAATTTCTGAACTAATGATCGAATGGCCTCGTTCTGATTGGTCTGAGTGCTTAACCTTAAATATTATAATTTAGTGGAGCAGACGATATTTTAAGTTACAAAATCAGACATAAAAACGTATTTTCCCTGAATAAACTTGTCTTTTTATCGACGAATTCTTAATCTTGACCCTCAAAATATCGTAAGTATATACCTATAGTTATTTNTTTTTCTTTCTTGGAAAGGTTAGCAGGTACGGCAGGTGTCCCGTCACCAAAAGTTATGACTGCATGCACCCCACCCTTGCAAGGTGTCTGCAAGGGGAAAGTAAAATAAAATAAATTGTAAAATAATTGCAATAGGGAAGTAGTCGCCCACACCAAATCAATTTTGTCGCTTTTCATTACGAGTGAATGAAATATTGCATGTTGCAATGCGCGGCTCAATTAAAAGTAAGAGGACTGTTATGAGCAAGCAAAATAAGTTGAAAGCAAATTTTTGTCTGGCCAATTCATTGAAACTCTGCCTCTTGAGGAATTTCTGAAGGGGGTTTCACCCTTTGCTCACTGCCGTTCACCAATGCCATGAATGTTTCGAAATAATTTTTGCTTCTTAATTTATAAATCAAAATTAAAAGATTCCAAACTGTTTTATTCCATTAACATAAATTTCCTTCCTGATTCTATTAGAACAGAACCTAAATTCAATCACTCTTCGCAGTAGCTTTTACAACTTCATTCACAAAATCTTATGTAAAAATCATTTTAAAATCTTATGTAATTTTTGGCTATTTTGAAAACTCTTTAAATATTTTCGCCAAACTTATTATGAAGCAACTGAGTGAAACATTAATTGCTAGTATTTCTTTGCGATTTTAATTAATTATTTTGTAAGAACCATTTTAATTGCGTATGTTGGTTTTGCACAGTTTTATATAAAATATATAAAAATAAACAAAACTTAATCAAAAAATTGAGCATAGATTATTCATTATTTGGTGATTAATGAAACAATAATTCAATACTTTTGCAATAAATTGTTGCGTTACCTCAAAAATTTATTTCTTAATATAATAAGCAAACACTAATTTTAGTTTTGCATTTGAAAAAGATTGTTTCTTCGAATGGGTTTGTCATGATTGTTACCTTCAATAAAGTGTAACAAAAATAGCTGGAATTACTAAGTAAGTTTATAAATAGTGTACTAGTTAAAAACATTTGAAGATAACTTCTAATGTACAATGAGCAAAAATAAATTGGACCTTTTGGATAATTTCTGAACTGATGATCGAATTTCCTCATTCTCATTGGTCTGAGTGCTTAACCTTAAATATGATAATTTACTAGAGCAGACGATATTTTAAGTTAAAAAATCAGACATAAAAACGTATTTTCTCTGAATAAACTTGTCTTTTTACTGACGAATTCATATTCTTGACCCTCAAAATAAGAGGGGGGTAGCTGTAAAGTGGAAAATATGGTTCCAAAGTTGAGGTAGGAGAGAAGTTTGAAGTTTGAATGTTAATTGCACTTTACCATTTTTCAACATAATTTTCCCTGCAATAATAGATATTTTTTAACTAAGATGTTTGCATCATTGCATGTACTTGAAAATAAACTGAACATACTTTTTCATCTTCAATCTTACGTAGTTGCTTTACTACGTACTTAGACGTTTCAATCTTACGTACTTTGCTTTATTAGACTGAACCAACTTCTTTGATAAATATTATTGAGATGTCTTTAGTTTAAACAATTTTCCGGCCATTTTCTTCTTGCAATTACGGCGCTCCCCGGCCGACCGGCCTGTGTAGGGGTTAGGGAACTGCCCTTGCATCAGAAAGGTTCTGGGTTCGAATCCCGGGCAAGGCATGGATGTTCTTTCCTTCTCTGTACTATCTGTCCTTACTGTGGGAGCAACGTTGATCCATCTAATATGGTGCCCCTGAAAGAGTGGCCAACCAATCTCTGCCCTTCAGATGCCTGTATGACCTAAGTCATTCCCTAGGAGTGCATTGGAGAAAAAATAAAGCTAAATATAACGATATTTAAGTCAAAATGGGTACTTTTTTCTGGAAAATCCAAATCATCTGCAATAAAAAATAGGGATTTCTATTTAAGTCTTGAAAGTTTTCCTGCTCGATCCAAGAGATTGGTGAACGAGTTTGGAATCCTTAAATTCATCTTTTTGGTCCTATGTGTACTGCTCGAGACGTTTGAATTTTTCACACTTTTTGGACATCCTATACTAAAGTACAGCTTGAAATGCTATGTTAGGGCTAAAAAAATTTAAAATGAGGAAAATAAGTGAAATAGAATTTGGAGTATTTTAATTTACAGCTCCTCAAAGTATATTTTTGTAAAGTATTGAATTATTTAATAAACATTTCTCATTGAATTTCTAATTCAAGAATATTTTTTCAAGAAATAAAATGCAAGTAAAAAAGAAAAGTTGGACATTAATGCTTTTAAATACCAATTTCATTATCCACAAAACTCCTACGAAAAATTTTTCACGGATCCTGTATCAGCTCCAAGGCATTGTACGATTAAAATAGAAATTGAAGTTATTGGCCTCGCTTCTGAACACTGGACTAAAAATAGACTCCTTAAGAACTTGACTAGACTAAAAACTAGACTGGAGAATAATAATTTAATTTAATAGAATATTCTGAAAAACGAAAAAAATCTGTAAGAGCACGGCCCTTTTTTTCCTTTGACTAAATTCAATTTCTCGAAAAGGACCATAATTCCTCCTTGGGCTATAAGTATAAAACAACAATACGCTTTCATTAAAAACTCGTTCATAAACTACATTTTAAGATGAAATAAAAAAAATGAAGAAAATCAGATAAAAGCTATTTCGACAGTTACAGAAAATTTGCTGGTGGCTACTTCTAGAAATTGTTGTAGAGATCCCGTATCAACCCTTGTTTGAGTAAACGTAAATAGAAATGTTGAACTTGGATATATGTACTTGCGACCTCTCCCACATATTAAAGAGGTAATATTCTGTGTGCATATAATTTTGATTTCTCACAATTTTAATGCGGTTTTCAAGTGCGGTTAATATTTAAAAGTTATTTTCAGAATGTTTTTATCATCAGATTAAAACCATTTCAAATTTAAAAAAATTATGCATTTGAAATAAAACTGCTTAAATAAATATTTATTTTAAAAGAACTTTTCAGGAAATTTATTACTTCTGAAGAATTTGTTTTAGTTTTAAGTTTAATTTTAAATGTAAAATTAACAAAAGGAAAAACTGAGTTTTTTAAGATTTTGAAGTAATGAAAAATGGGAGAACATTTTATAGCAAACTATTCAATTATAAATTTTTTTTTAAAAAAGAGTCAAAAGATTCAAAGTTCAGTTTAAAAAAATTTATAAAACTCCTAAAATTTAATTTAATTTAACGCACTTAAGAAATTTAAAAGCCATACATTATTTAGAAAAGTTACCTTGGAATGGGATATTGTTGAAAATCTGGTTTAAAATAATCATATCAGAAAAAAAAATTTAGATATTTTAAAGAACCATTTCAATTGTAATTTGGAAAAGCGAGTTTTTATTTATTTTGAAGCGGTAAGACAAAAGAATGAAACTTCATACAAAAATTATAATCAGTTATAATTTTTATAAAAATATTTAAAAAATTTTTAATTTGATAAATTTCAAGCATTTATTTTAAGTTATCATGCTTAAAAATTAGTACTTAATATGTTGCTTAAAAACTGACCCTAGGATGCGATGTTTTTGATTAGATGTTTTAAAACAATTATATCTAAAGAACTCATTTTAAATAAATTTTTAAAAAAAATAATTTTATAAAATTTTAATTTTAAAAAATTTAATGATTTTTGATAATAAATGTATTACAATTTTATTAACCCTAATAACAATTAACTAAGCAAGTAGAAAAACCTAGTTCGTTTTCAAAAATTACAAAACAGTAAATGAGTGAGACATAAATTTACAGCTAACTAAATGACCAATTAAACAAAATATGTTTGTTTAGTCTTGATCACTTCAACTAATTCATCGCACTAAAAGTTCACACAACTTAATATAATTAGGGAAGCTTTACTTAAACAGCTTTATATTTTAGGGACTAGTTTAAAACAATTATTTATAGCAAACACTATTTAAATAATCTAAATAGTAATCTCAACTGTAAATTTAGCAATTTCGTAAAAGCTAGTTTTTGTAATTTTCGAAAAGGGAAAGAGAAAAAAGAGAGAACTTCAGAGCAAAATATAATTATTTATGATTTTATATACATAATGGGAACATTAAATGAATAATATTTCATAATGTTTTAATTATTTAAACTTATTTATTGTTTTTAATATTTTGGTTGCTAGGGTTGCTTCAATGAATTAAATGAAACAAATAGCATTAAATAATAATACTAAGTTTGGTAGTATCTACAATGTTTCCCGAGAAACTATTACAATAACTTATAAATTCTATAAAACACAAAATCTTTCTTAATTATAAACATCTCTAGTGTTTTCTTAAAGATCAATAAATTTCTCCTAAATATTTTATTTGAGAACCATAAAAATTAATGCATCTTTTTTTTAAAAGTTTTGGGCCAATTTGACTACAGTTTCTATTATTCATATATTTTTTATTAAACAAATCAAAGGTCATTTTTTTTAAAACTATTCTTTTCACTTTTTTTCAAAAGTAATAACGAGTGAAAATTTCACTTATCTCGTTTTGCTATTTATTCAACTTTAAAATTTCAATTATAAATAACTAGTCTTATGATATAGTGTTAGAAAGGATTTTTCTGAAAAAAATATCTATGATTTTTTTTTTAATTTATAACCAGTGGAACTATTAAATCGTATTATCTTTTGGAAGTTGGATTTAAGTGATATACGTAAAATGTACACTTCCAGCTATAAAGATGGAAAGTTTTTATAGGCAAAATATACAAGCTTAAATATTTTTGCCAAATAAAACAACAAATCCAACTACTATAGAATTGATTTAGAAGAAATCTTGTAATTGATAAACAATGTTCTCTACCATCCCTCAGCAGGAAAAAAAAATTATAATTTGCAACCCTACCTTAAAAAATGTCAGAAGTAGGTATGCAGAGTAATTTTTTGAGGATTAAACTTGCAAGCATACAACTTTCTCGAAAGCAAATGAGATAAGAAAGCAATAATTAACGAATTATCCAATGAAAAATTCATTTATAATGAAGAAGAACAACTCTTTTCTTAGTTCTCCATCCCGATTATCTTTTTTTCTAAAAGATTTCGTTACTCTTTATTCATGATTACCTTATTTCGTTATACTTTGTGTCATCTGATAACTACAAGATATCATTTCTTTTCTTTCTCTTTTAACATGTCTTATTCGCCACTTAATGGTATTATGTTATCAGTATAGCGATTAGGGCATTGTAGCAATTTCAATGATTGCAGACTGCAGTGTATTTTTTTTTCCTTCTGGATATTGTCGTTGTAATAGAAGATTAAACCAAAGTGATTATTAAAGATAGTGAAGATTCTTGATAAATATTCGTTAAAAGAGAAAAATGCGCAATTATAACTCTGACAATTGACGATATCCTTCCTCAGCTCAAAAAATGGTGCACATTAGATCATATAGTCATGCAAATTTGCTACATTATTAGTTGAACCGTATTAAGAAGTAAATTTCACTGACTTTACCAGCTTATATTATGGCTCGATTTAAGTCTTTAAAGCTGTAGTTAATGAATTATGAGTGTTTAGTTTTTCTGGTTTGCAGTAATCGTTGGTCAGTATATTGCCGTACATTTCAAAAAGTAACTTAAGTGCTTCACATATGCTTCCGAGAAAAGTGGCTTGACAACTATTTTCCTTCTATTCTTAATGCTATGAACTTTAAAATATAATTTCAACAAACAGATAAAACAAAATTTATTTTAGGGAAGAAAAAAAATTTGCAATATTATAGCTTACCATACGAAGATGCCAAACAGTGGCGTACGCAAGGGAGGGGTTTAGGGGTTTAGACTCCCCCCTTGAGTTGAGATAAAATGGTAAAAATGAAAATTTTAGTAGAAATTATGCGGGTTATTATTTTTTAAGACTATATATTTTTATTTGCCTTATGCCTACTTTTTTTTCTCACGGTATTTCTCAGAACACTAAAAAGACATTTACTATAAAAGGGTTGTACTTTTGAAACCAAATTCACGTGATACTGTTACGGACTGGTTTCTTTCTGTCCTGCCAGTCGCGATAGTTTTCGAGACTGGCTTTCATTCGCGAGGTCTTTACGCGATTCTTCTGGAATCCTACACGTTCTGTCGTGTTTGAGACAATTCGAGAATTTTTGAGTTGCGGGGAAAATTTATATTAAAGAAGGAACGGAGAACAGTGGAGTTAGTTAGTCAGACTAAGAGTTATCTCTGCCGTTTGTCTTTCGGAGCTCGTTACTAAATCTGATTTGCTTTGTCTTAACAAAAAGTTCATTCAATCGCCGAACCCGTCGTCGTTGTTATTTCGACTAGTGAAGAAATCAGTAACAATACTATTGGAGATACTGATCTCGTTGAAGTTATTCATTCCAGCTCGAAGCTTTAAGATCGTAGCATAGTGGATATTTCTGTGCCAATATATATATTTGCTGTTCTTGGATCTTTAGGATGTCGAAACGCAAGAATTTAACAATTTTTAATTATTTTGAGAAAAAATCACGACCTGAAATTAGTGAGGTGACAGCATCTAGTACCAATGTAAGTTTTTCTGTTGAACAGAAATGTGACGCTTCCGTTGAAGAAAACGTTTCTAGCACATCAAAATCTGATGAATGTGAAAGTGGCCCTCAAAGTGTTACTTCCCACCCATATGACATTGGACTTTTTTCAGAAGATATTGCATGCGAGAAGATATTACATTATGTTCTTAAACTTAAAAAATCAAATCAAAATTTAACTAAACCGTGTTGTCTAAATAAAAAGTCAAATTATCTAGCTGTCTAAATTAGGGAATTAATAGTGCTTTATTACATACTCGAATTTCTTTTAGTAGTTTCAGAAAATTGTGAACACCCCCCTTGAAAAAATTCTGCGTACACCACTGATGCCAAATATATAAAAATCTAAATTTTGAATTTTTTTGTCTCTTACGTTGATTTTTCAATTGCACGGCAGTATAGTCTGTCTATGGGAAGAACTCTCCTCGTCTTTCATCTGACACTGTGGCGATGAGTATGGAATCTACTATTAGATGCCATAGTCACAGATTACTAGTCACTATTAGATGGATTAGTCAATATATATTTAAGACAGGTTTTGTCTCGGGTCGGCGAGAGATAGAGAATGAGAGAAAGCGAGAGAAGGTCCCACTTTAAAATGCGCTATTTCTTGTTTCCATAACAGCAGACAGCCGTAGACTTTGTGGAAAGAAGAGTTCTTTCTATAGACTAACCATAGATCCGTCTTCAAAAACTCATAGTTTCGTCACATTCTCCGTGACGCGTTCGTATTATTTTAAACGCCAATTTTTTTTCCGAATTCACGGCTGGTGTCTCACCTTTGATCAATCTGCTGGATTAATCAATCAGAAGTTAAGGTTCTCCGTCATTAATTTTCCTCCTTACACCTCACTATTCATCAACCACATACAGAAGTTTAAAAGAAATATTGTCTTATAGTACAAGTATCGTTTTATCTGAAAATCGGTGGGGTAAAAATGCATGCTCTTTCTCACCACCTTACCCCTCCCTGTTGATCAGTGTCAAAAGAAATGCGAGATTTACGCTTTTAACTTGAAAACAACAACAAATGAACTCTCTGAATAAATAAATAAATGTAAGTAGTAAATATATATTGATATTGGATAATTATTTTTAAAAAATGTTATATTTCTGTTAAATATAATCTAACTCAATACTATTTTTAATCTTTAAAATCTCCAAATTTAGCGATAAAAAAGCACAATTTTCCAAACCATTAGAAAAGGATTTAAACAGGCTGTTGTTACTGTGGTATTGATCAATGTTTAGTTTTGCCATGAGTATCATGCAATTATGTCCGGACGAGAAAGTACTCAGAACAACAACCAAATGGTTGTTCAATAGTTTAAAAAAAACTGAAAGAATTGAAACTCATTCATGGATACTCCACACCGAGGCAAAAAAAAATTGCGATTCAGTCAATGAAGTAACATCTCATCATAAAATGTTCAATTATCTAATCAAAAGATAGAAAAGACTGCAAAAGCGAAATAAATGCTCTGAACCAAACATTACCAATGTATTGATAAATCTAACATAATGAAACTAAAATAAACAAAAAATAGCACTTTTTTTATTTTTAACTCATAGTATTTTTGTTGCTTGTTTTACTCCTGGACTTACGCTCTCTTAAAGTTTCTTGCCTCGATGCTTCTCATCAGGAAGGAGACGGCTGTTTCATCTGTTAGCCGGAGCTCCAGAACTCACAAGAAAAATTTTAATGCAAAATTCGAAAATCAAGCTTCAACGTGAAGAATGGCTGGTTTTGCACCAGCTTAGATATTAAATTTCGCATCTGTCAAAGCTACCGTTTACCCTTAAGGGAGGACATCACCCTGAATATTTCAAAAATTCGAGAAAAAAAATTCTTGCATTTTTCGAATCTTTGTACCCTTCCTAATGTCTGTCTGGAACGAATTCTCGGTACCTAACTTTGCTTGGAAGTTATACCGGAAAATAGAGAGTCGTCGCTAAGCAGGTAGAAAGGCCCGTTCGGCCGGATTAGGAGGGGTGACATTCGTTTTGTGTCTCATCCATTCTGTTGACTGTATATAGAAACTTGTTGTAGGCATTTCATTTATCGACCATTATATATATGAAATTAAAGGATTTTCCCCTACCATAAGTCAAAACTGTAAACGCGTTTTTCTCAAAACGCTGTTTTTTGACTAGGCCTAACGTTTTGCTCATGATTTATACCACGAAATAAGCTGTTCTTTATTTTAAATTACGTAAAAATATATTCTTTAAAAAGTAGCATAAGATTTTTTTTATATTTTTATATTTCGATGTTATATTAGTATTTTAATGAACATTTTTTAATGAAAAACTTAACTTTTTTTTTTAAGTTGCTGCTATTTTGGCAATTTTGCGAATATCAAAACACTGCTATGATGCTTTTTAGATAATGTCTTTATGTTTCAGAAAATCTCAACAAAATCGTTTTCCTATGTTTCAGGACTTCTAAACTTATGAGGCCAGTGAGGTGCTACTTTTTGATGACCAGCCACACACGAAGCTGCCACCAACTTATTTTTCATTATTTTGTAAAGGAAAATTTTTTAAAATAGACTTAAATTGCAGATAAATAACATTTAAAAAAAACAAGGAGTCTCTGCATTGTCTCTATTACTTAATTCAAGAAAAACTTTAATATTTTACCATCTCAGGGTGGGGACCCCTTTAACTGACTAGTTACACAGAGGGATCTTATTCTAGTATTAGAGCGTAGAGTAATGTCATTTTTAAAAAAGGAACTCGAATAAACCATCGAACGAAATTTAGTTTCATTTTCTTTTCCAAGTTCGACGTATCGTTAAAACTGATTTGATCAGACGTTCGCACGACCTTTAACTTTATCTCATCAACTGTTGACACTCTTCAAGATTCTGTCGCGACATAACTAATAAAACTCTTCGACTATGAAAAAGGTTTTTTTCTTTTCCAACTACCTGAAGCTCTCCACTAAAAGTGAATGGCCAGCCTGAACGACGACGTTACCGAAATATTATTTCCTATGCAAATATTCAAAGCCTGAAGTTGAAAGAAAAGCTGAATAGTTCATTCAAGCTTTAATTTTGCTTAATCAATCATTGCAAGGGTGTTATCTCTTTCAATTTCCTCTCAGCTTTATTATTGCCAACAAACATTTTATAATAGTTAAGTCAGGAGAAAAATAAATAGCGTAATTTTCATGCAATGAAAACGATTTAATTGACCGAGTAGAGATAAGATAAAGGTTTGACAAGGCATTGTCCTCGGGTCATTTCAGTATGCTTTTATTCAATTTTTTTTTTATCTAATGACGTTCGCAAATTGATTTTCAATCATAAAGAAAAATTAAATTGTCACATTTGTGCATTATTATTATCATTATCTAATCGATAGCAGTATTGTTTGATTTTGAAAGCTGTTTTAATTCGAAAATAATTTAAAATGGAATAAGTATTTTGAATATGTATAAAATCTAAAGATGTGAAATATTATTATCATAATTGATATCTATGTCATAATACCTGTTACGAGCAACATATTTAACAAATTTCACTTTCTTCTAAGCTTGCTGATTCATTTCTATGTAAAATTTGACACCGCTGATTAACTTTAAGTTTTGAAAATCTTATAAGTTAAATTATTTTGTTTGAATAACATAAATGCGTTATATACTTTCTGATCATTACAAGGCCGTGTTTTAGAAATCTTACAAGTTTAAATTTTATTTAAATGAATTTTATTTAAATGATTATTTTGTTTAAATGAACTAAAAACGTTATATTCTTTTTGATTATTACAAAGGCAAGCATCAAATCCTCCATAGCACTCACTTAAGTCCATGTAAAATATTTTCAAATAAACTTGTCTTTTTATTTTTATAAACATTGTGTAAAGCTAGAGTGTAAAGACGCTTACGTTGTTTCTTTTTATTTAATTCATTTATCTATTTATATTTTTCACGAAATTCTAGGAAATGCACCGATATTTGAGAAATGCTAAATAGATTACAGTTTTTAAAAAAATCTTTTCACTTTCTTCGTAATTTTAAGCTCTTAGGTTCCATAATATCATGAAAAGACTAACTTACTTAAGTTAATGTTTTTCAACTGGGCATCTTCTAAAAGTGGCAGTAAAACTAAATGACATTATTATTAAACCCACACCAGTACTTTCAACAATAAACTAAAAAGTATCCATTTTCGCATTTTTTCTTTATCCTATCTCACTTTTTTATTTTTTAATTTAATGATTTTTTTTAATTATAAATTATAAAATGAAAACAAGACTCAAAGAAACCTATATTTTCTCTACAAAAAAATTAACAGAATACTTCTCATAATTTTCATGTTCACTTTTCATCTGATCTGCATAGAAGATTAAAAAAAATGAATCTGCCTGAATAAGGTTGTCGTTCATGATTGAACTAGAGCAGTGTTTCCCAAACTTTTGACTTTTGTGTACCCTTTCTAAATTTTTCGTTACGCATGTACCACTAATAAAAAAGTTAATGTATTTTTTTAAAAATATGCTTATTTTTATTAATACATTTCAGTTAATCATTGTTAACTCTGCAAAAAATAGCCAATAGAAAACTACGGAATCGTAAATTTTCATGGCTAGCTTCGCCTTTAAATAAAAATTTTTGAAATTTTCGTTTGTTGCAAGGTATTTCGCATAAGAACGCGCACCCCGCTAAACTGTTCCCGTACCCCTGGGGGTACGCGTATCACACTTTGGGAAACACTGAGATAGAGTGTAGAGTTCAGAATGTAGATTTAAGTACCCCTTCGATTAACGACAAATTTCATTCAATTTTGCTGAAACTCGAGATGTATTTTTATGTTTGAAAAAAAGATACAATTATTATTTGATAAATTAGCACCAGTACGAGGGCTGCTATTTATATTTCTGGCCTAATAATGAAAAAACAAATATGTATGATCGAAATTGGTTTTATTGTTTTTCAAAATATTCTCCATGATGATCAATACACTTTTGCATGCATTTGAACTAATTTTCAAAGCACTTTTTTCAGTCCGATTGAGGTAACTCCAAAACATGCGTTTTGAATGCATTAACAGCTTCTTCGGGGGTCGAAAATCGTTGTCCACGTAATTTATTTTTGATGTGTGGGAATAAGAAGAAGTCATTGGGTGCCAAATCAGGGCTGTACGGCGGATGACCCATCAGTTCGATCTTTCGCTC
>NC_092206.1:22001888-22039584 GCF_043381705.1 Parasteatoda tepidariorum
ATATATATAGATAAAATATCAAAATGTAGAGAAAACAAGGGAAAAGTTACAGAATAATGAAAAAATGGGGAAAAAAAGAAAAATAATAATAAAAATAACAAAAACTGAAAGGAAAAAAGAAAAAAATTCGAAGAAAAGGAGAAATAATTTTAAAAATTTTTTAAAAAAATCCGGAAAATAAAAGATATAATCATTTCATCAGCTTACACGATTATATCCGCAAAAAAGAGCGCTTTCTAATATTATATCAATATAACCAAAGCAAAATATATCAACACAATAGTGTGAGGAGCACTCAAAAAATTTTACAAAAAAATTACAGCGAATAAAATAGAACACAATAAGTAAAAATATCACGTAAAAACATAGAATAAATAACATAAAATAAAAGAAAAACAGAATAAAACATGAAAAGAAATCTATAAAGCGAGTAGAGAATACAAATGAATTTACATGAACGGGAAATTTTTCAAAAATGATTTAAAATATTTAAGTAACAAGATTGCCAGATTGCAAAATATGAAAACAAAAGCGCAAATTGAGATAAAAGTGTAACAAAGGAGTTTTGTATTAAAGTGCGTTCTTACTGCATTACTGAAGTGCGTTTGATTTGTTAGTTACCAAGGATAGGCCCGAAAATGCATGTGAGCAAGGTAATATTGTACTGGATAATTTAAAGAAGTTGATTATAAATAATTTTAGAAAATAACTATTTATTTAAGAGAAAAATATAAAATAGAAAAGAGAACGAAACATGAATTGCCTGTTTTGCACATAATTTTGGACATGGATTTGCCCGAAATGGATTTGCACATGGAAAAATTATATAAATTAACAAAGAAATTTTTTTAGTAAATAATTTTAGTAACGGAAAATCATTTTAGAACATTCTTGAAAAGTTTCCCGTTCATGTAAGTTCATTCGAATTCGCTACTCGCTTTATAGATTTCATTTCATGTTTTATTCTGTTTTTTCTTTATTTTATGTCATTTAATTTAGGTTTTTACGTGATTTTTTTACTCATTGTGTTCTAGTTTTATTTGTTGTAATTTTTGTAAAAAAAAATTTTGAGTGTTCCTCACACTATTGTATTAATATATTTTGCTTTGGCTATATTGATACAATATCAGAAAGCACTTTTTTTTGCGGATAAAATCGTATGGGCTGATGAAAAGATTATATCTTTTATTTTCCGGATTTTTTAAAAAAATTTTATCTTTTTTTCACATTTTCCTTTGTTTTATCTTCATTTTGAACTTATATATATATATATATAAATTAATGATATGAGTAGATTAATGATAATCATAGAGAATCGGTGAATCAGTTTGTAAAGTATGGTTTATGGAACGGTGAATTGGCTGTCGCAGTTTTTTTTTAATTTTATTTATAAACGTTTGTTTATTCATTATAAATTGTAGTATTCAAAATATGTTTATTTATGTACTTCCACACAATTATGATAAAATTAAATATTTTGGAATTGTGTTTTCGTTTAAGATAAAAGGCTATGTTGTAATGGATGTTATTAAGCATTTTTTGCTCTCGAAAAATGCTTTTATAAACTTTTTCAACATTTCAGTCAAAAAATATAATTTAAAAAAAATAACTATTTGTGGATGATAAAATAAAATTGCCTGAAAATAAATTCAACTCTTGTTAATAAAAACAACCGTATTGAAAGATAAAAAAAATAAGGAAGTTTATTCTCAATATTGATGGTAAGATAATATTTATGCCAAAAACGCAAATATTGTTATTTAAACCTTAAAGGCAACCACCAGTTTGCTTTTTACTGTTTCTTGATTCCTTGATACAATTTCTTGGTATAATACTTTCTTATAATTTTTATTCTAGGAAAGCTTTTATTTTCAAAAGGATTTTATATAAGACAAAAAATACCTACTTTACAGAAATTATAAGCAATATTACCGTAGCATTGTTTTGCTAAAAGATATTATCAATTCAATTTGAATTGGAATTTTTATTAAAAACCTGGTAGACAACTTATATACTTCCATGGTTAACTAAACACGACATAATGCAAATAAATATCATGTATAAATAAATATTTGATTTTGTATACTCGCAAATCGTAATTTTTGAAATCGCCATAACGAAATGCTATTTATTGAATAAATAAAAGTAGATAAGAATATGTCTGTTACTGTTTCTTTAAATTTCAAATGATAGCGAAATTTTGTTCGTATTAAAAACTATATGTATACCAAAAAACTTTTTAAAATATATATTCTTTAAATAGTTTGTTTTTAATAGCTTTTATTTAACTCTTTATTATATTCACTTCTAATTTCTTTTTATTTCGCTGATGTTATTATTTGAGTAGTAGCAAAATTTCATGCAAACAGAGCACCGGAGTGTCATGAAATGTGCATCAACATTTTGTATCTATGCTACATTGAAATACTGGAAGTAACAACCGACTATCTCCGGAGAATATCGACATTCTCATAGGCACTTTACAGAATTTTTTTCTTTTTTAAAGAAAACTCTTCAAATAATGTTCTTTTTTCCTCAAATTATAATTTTGTTTCTAATTTCTCCGAAATTCTTATCGAATAGCCATTAAGATTTTATGAAAACTGGTTACGTTTGACAAACACCAGAGCTTTATGAAATGTGCATCGACATTTTTTATCTATGCTACAATGAAATACTGAAAGTAGTGAATATTGATCATCTCTGGTGAATATGGATATTCTTATAGTCGCTTTACAGATTTTGTTTCTTTTTTAAAGAAAATTCTATAAAATATGCTCTTTTTTGCCTCGAATTATAATTTGGTTTTAATTTCTATGATATTCTTATCGAATTGCTGTTAAGATCTTATCAAAACTAGATTTTAACAAGCACCAGAGCGCTATGACATGTCCATCAACATTTTGCATCTATTCTACAAATAAATACTGAAAGTAGCAGGGCTCGAAAAACCGCCCGTCCTCGGCGGTCAAAAATTCTCCGCGGACAACAAATTTCTCGAATCCAACGTCCGCGCGGACGGCCATTTTCCCGTTAATGTTCGTGATATATTTTCAATTTTTGCTATCTTACAAGAGTCTAGCTCCTCACTTCTAAAATGACCCTCTAATCTCGAAATACAGCAACATACTGCGCATGGTGGAATTGATGTTTTCTCCGTCTGGGAGTACTGCAGTGGTTGAAAGGGGCTTTTCAGCAATGAACTTACAAAAACCACATTACATACTGGTCTTAAACAAGAAGCGTCAACCGCAATTATGAACATCTACCTAAATGAAAAACCTCTTTAAGATTTCTGTGCAAAAACCTCTGTAAATCATTGGTTTGATTGTGGAACTGGCAAACGTCATATTTGATTCATTTAAAAAAAGCAGTACCATCGCATAAATTGACATGATAATTGACAGATAACTTGACCTTTGTTATTTAAATTATTTCACTAAAGAAATAAATTATTTCATTAAAGAAATACTAGGTTTTACTATTAGTAACCTAGTATTTCTTTTATTACCGTATAATGTTATCCTAGTATTTGTAATCCTAGTAACTACTAATTCATTGTGCAATTTATATAATTGTTAGTAATAAATAAGAGAAAATTACATTTTTATTTATTTAGAAGCGACGGGTTAGTTTCAAAGGAGGAGGACGGGTACATTGTTGGACAAGCCGTCCTCGGGGACGGGTAAAATTTCTGAGTTTTTTCGAGCCCTGGAAAGTAGTGAACATCGACATTCTCATACTCACTTTACATTTTTAATTTTAAAGAAAGCTCTTTGAAACATCTCTTTAATATATGGAAATAATTTTAAAATTTCTGCTGTCTGCTACGCTGAAATATCCTGAACTCATACTTATGGTGATTTAAGAAGGACAGATTTTAAATTATTAATGAACTTCAAAGGATAGAAAATTATTACAACATCTCTTGAAAATAGATAAAATTGAAATCAAAATACTTCCACCCGGGCCAAGCCTTGGGCAACATCTAGAAGGTGAGAAAATTTGGTTAATAAATTGTTTGAAACTAATTATGGTGTTACAGTTGGGTTGTGCATTCGGCTTGAATACCATTAAAGTTTATATGTTGTACAAGATAATTTTGAAAGGTGACAAGCTGTTCGCCAAAGGCGGCTAATGCTTAGATTACCTTTTTAGTTCATTATGCTTAATTTTACATAAGTTTTATAATATTTACTTTGATTATAAATTTTTTTTATTGTGTTTTTATGTTATTTAATTTGATAGTTTTAAGCATCAAACATATTTTTTTTCTTAGAAGAATATATAACGCCTGTGAAATTCTATTGATTCATTTAGTGTGCTTGCTTATTATAACTTCTCAAAAATATTACTGTTTAAAATGCGTTTTATGCTTAACTATTCATGCTAGTCTATACAGTTATATTAAAAGATTTCAAACATTAAGGGAATAAATGTTTTTAATACTTTACTGTGATGGATATTATACATGATACAATGAAATATTTTGAACTGAAATAGTTGTTTGAGCAAATTTTGTTTAAACTAACTGTATGTTTCTTTTGTTAGTTGACTTTTTATCATAATAATAATGAAACTGCCATTGATTGATTTCAATTCGAAATGCAGGTTTTCGAATTTCTACATGTAATACTTGAAAATCTAGAAGAAAGAACGGTTTATCTCATTTTTTTTTTAACAAAAATGAAGATTAAGTCATCTTCTGTTTCATTTTTAGAACTATTAAAGTCGTGTCGAATCAATAACGAAAAAATCTGTTCTTCCCTAGAGTTATTACACAGTGCAGATGAGCCGTGGTATGAAAAAATGGTGCCTATTGGCCTTCAAATTCGTTTTTTCTCAGAATGTGCTTTCAAAGGCACAAACCGTTCTTCTCCCTTGATTCACTTGTTAAATATGTTTTTTTTTTTAATTAATGTTTTTAATTTTATTATCGATTTGAATGAAATTTTCACTTAATTTTACTCCCAAAATTATTTTTAAGCCTGCAATATAAGTGAATTAAAATTCAAGCTCAGCCTATAAATTCAATTTGTACATTTTGTAAATCAAAAGAAATTTTTGCTTAATAATAATATCACCCACGCTTTTATTTAAGATTAATGTGCATCTGACACTTAAAGTACCAAGGTTTTCATAACCGATGCTTAATTGTTTTAGCATCAGTTAACTAATACCAAAAAATTGATACTTAATACACTTTTTACTGCAGATTCAATGAGAGAATATTAAAATGAGCTCCCAATTTTAACTTTGCTTAATCATATTAAAATTTCATGACGAATAATGAAATTCGATAGCAAAACTCAGATATCATATTTAAGATCTAAATTAAGATTGGTGTGCATCTAATACTAAAAGTATCAAGGTTTTCGTAGCTGATACTTAGTTGAATCAGTTTAAAACTGATACTAAAAAATTGGTAATTAATACATTTCTTACTACTCATTGGTACTTAAATACTTATTCAATGAAAGAATATTAAATTGACCACCCAACTATAAATTTACTTATCGTGTTAAAATTTCACTACAAATATTGATTGCCTGCCATAGATAAAACAGTAAGATACTTTTCAATTAGCCGGTCGCAAAGAAATTCAACTATTTTTAAATTATTTTTTTTTTATACAATTCCTATTATTAGTTCACATTCTCCCCATATCTTGTTCAAATTTTCAATCGTTATTAAAATACTTTTTATTCATGTACTTAAGTTCAGATACATTTTTTGAACTTGTACTGGGGGACACTTGATGACTTGTAGTGGAGTTTTTCCAAATATTAATTCATTCATTAAATAGGGATGAGCGCCGACAGGCCTGTGTAGGGGGCAGGGAACTGTCCTTGCATCAGAAAAGCCCTGGATTCGAATCCCGGGCTAGGCATGGATGTCCTTTCTCCTTTGTGTGTGAATGTAACCCGCCCTATAAACGAATTGTGGCTGTGTGAATGGCGTGGCAGAAGTCGAATTCCTGGCCATAGATGGCGCCACTGAAAAACAGGAAGAATCGCACCCCCACTGTCTAAACAGGCATACGACAAAAAGAAAATAGGGATGAGCAAAAAACGAAATTGAATTTTCTCATTGGTTAAACTTTAGTCATTGTTTTAAATTTTACTTTAAGCGATTCAGTTTTCACACATTTTAAAGATAACATCAGTGATAATTTCTAACTTCTGTGATAATTTCTAACTCTATTTGAACAAAAATAGTTTATTGTGCACATTTAAATATTTTATTGTTTTATATTCGCTGTGTCAGATAAATTTTTGGAACATTACGTGGTAGCACGTGTGGTCCACGTCACCACATTTATACTTTTATAGTTGTCTGATACCACACGCCTTGTTTGTTTTTTTTCAGTTCCTACTATTAGTTCACACTCTCCCTATAAATATTTATATATCTTGTTAGAATTTTCAATCGAAAATTATAACTATTTAAAAAATAGTAACCGAAGTAAAATTTTCTCGTTGCTAACCTAAGTAGGAATTGACTTTAAAAAATTTTATATTACTTGGTTTGTTTAATTTTTATGAAGTAAAAAAATAAAAATAAATAAAGTTGAAGGAAGTTTTCATTTTTTTGGCGACTTTTCGCGTGCTTCCGGCTAACCAAAGAGTGCCATTGTATTTTCATTAAAAAAGCAAAGAAAACGATAACCCCTATAGCCAGATAGTGAAACAAGTAATGCATGAAAAGTAAACAGAAATGGTTATTGTGTCTGGAAAGAACTGCCCTTCATTTTAAAAGTAGAAAAAAATCTTTGGAATTGACATCAGAATGGGGAAGTGTCGACTTGTTGCATTAATGACATATTAAAAGATCAGAAAAAAAATGTACTTTCTCAGTAACAACTTCAACTTTTGTTTTCACTCTTACTTTAAGTACGTCTAAAGACAAAAATAATTATTATCAATTAGGATCTTTGTTCTTCAATCAATTTTTTCAGTTGTGTCTGAAAGATTAGTTAATTGCCCGGATGGAAATAAATTAAAATAAGTTGTCAATGATTCGATATATTTGTGAGTTAAATTATCATTATTTTTCATTATTTTTAAATATAGCTAGAACAATTATTTCTTAAAAAAGATTTCTTATTTTTTCGAAATCTTTTCTTAGATTTGCTTTAAAAGATTTCTTATTTTTTTGCAATTTTTTTAAGATACTTGGGGCTAAACTCCCTGTTCTCTGCACTTACCAACCCCGATTATTGTTTCGGAATAATTGTTGTTTAAATAAAATAGTTTTTTCTACGATGGTTGAAATTATTTGCTTAAAATAACTCCCTGTTCTCTGCCACTCACCAACTCCGATGATTGTTTCGGAATAATTATTGTTTAAATGAATTAGTTTTTTCTACGATGGCTGAAATTATTTACCTAAAATAACTCCCTGTTCTCTGCCACTCACCAACTCCGATGATTGTTTCGGAATAATTATTGTTTAAATGAACTAGTTTTTTCTACGATGGCTGAAATTATTTACTTAAAATAACTTCCTGTTTGTTTACGTTTGTTGTGTTAATTCTGTTTGTTTACGTTTGTTGTGTTACTTCTGTTTGTTTACGTTTGTGTCCCCACGTCTAATGCCCTCTCATTTCCCTTATGCTTCTATTAAGATCCATTAGAGAACCTAAATAACTTTGTTCAGCAATCAAAATTTATAAAATTTAAAATAAAGGTATAGTGTTATTACAAATTTGTTGAGTGCACCGTAATTTAATATTTTTGCTTATCAAACAGGCTGATATATTTAGTACAATTTTGCATGCATCACATTGTGCAGGAAGCTGATCGAATTTCTTAATCATTCAACGAATATCTTTTTAACTGTAATTTATCATTCTATATTAATGTAATTTGGAACGAAAAATAATAATTGTAGAACGGTTAATAAATTAAAACACTCATTTAAATAAGTTCATCTTAAACTGTAGCGTATTAAGGTATCATTGAATTACATTATAATAAAGAAACAACTATTTTTGTTTTAACTATTTATATTTTAACTATTTTTATTTGTGTGAACTATTTTTGTTTCGTAATTTAGAAATAAATCAGAAACGTAGTAAAACCGACGAAAATAGGATAGATAATATGATTTTGCGATTACATATATTTATCTATTTGATTAACACACTTGTGAATGCAAATTTATTAAAACATGTTCACTAATTTCATTCTGTAATTTATTAATTTTTGGGAGTTTACAAAATGTTCGAATTCGCTACTCTTAGAGCTCCTGTTCACAGTTTTTTTAATTTTAAGTTCTGGCTACACAGATTTGAATTTTATTTTAAAATCGTCATTGAATAACCGACCTAATTTTGGTTTTACGACTACTAATAAGCTCCGTAGTCTTGTAATTTTGAACCCAATCCAGAAGACAAAGGAAATGGATCAAATAATATTTGCCTCCCTGGAGGACTTTTTGATAGAAATAACCCGCATTTGTGTTACATGGAGAAGAAAATCACTAAAATCTCTCATGTTAGCCTGACGGTAAGGAGAGTCTAACCCATAATCCGTGTACCACTGAGAATACTTAGCGTCAGCACTGTAGTCGGCGCGAGTCGGTGCGAGCCGGGAATTCATATCAACCAGCCATCGCTGGAATTCAAACTCGGTTCACCTCATTCAATATCAACTGAGCCACCACAGCCCTGACTACACAGATTGTCACTTTTATTTTTCGCCTCCAACTCAATTTGCTAAAGATTTTTCTCCTCCAATTCTTCCTTATGCTGTTAATTTCGTTCTGCTTCCTCTTCCAATCTTTGCTCAATAATTTCTTCCAGTTGAGATTCAACACTTTCTACCACTTCATTATAATACTTACAATCCGTAACCGTTTCTTCTAACTGGTAAAAATTAGTAGTAAGACATTTGTCTACTTAAAATATGACTTGAAATAATCATATTTTAAGTATACAAATGTCTTATTATTAATTTTTTTCTTCCTGAATACTTCACTAACATCGTATCTTAAATATTAATATACTTATGATAAATTAATAAACACATTATAAGCAAATAAAAAAGATTTATTACTTAATTAATTTATTATTAAAATTAAATGATTAATTTGCTCATCATATGCCTTTCGCTGACTCCTTTAAACCTACATATAACTCCGCTGTTTACTCTTTAATAACTTAAATGTTGTAAGTACTCCACAACATTTGTTTTAACTGTTGAGAATTATCGTCTGTTTAATTTTTAACTTTGATCTAGTTCGTAAAATTAAGTTGCTATGGTAACAATTTGTTTTGTTTTTCGAGCTTGTTCGTTCTTTTTTGTGGAAAGGAAACAAAATGGCTTTGAGTTGGTGTTTATTTATTTTTTAGCATTAATATATTCATATTTACGCCATTTTATATCATTTAGCATTTCGAGTTTTATTGATGAGGTGAGTACTTTTCATATTTTTGTAAATGGAACTGCAAAATAAACTATTTTGGGTGTTGTAAGTTGTTTGTGGAATTATTAGGAACAACGACATCATTAACTAATTCTAATTCGAAGTGCAAACGGAAAACTGACACATTTGTTATGGTCTCCATATAGCAGATTTTGCACTGATGACTATGAAATACATCTGCATGCAGTTTACTGAACTGTTTCCATAAATTCTCCATTTCTGATGCCAATGTAATGGATGGAGTCATACTGTCAAAGCAGTTAACCGTTGATTATGTTGGCAAATAAATGATTTTTGAGAGAGAGAAAAAAATAGTGCGTGGAGTCCCTTCCGCGCGGAAGAAGTTAAACTTCGTAACCTGCGACGTTAATTGTAGTAGAATCAGCAGTCGTAGAAGGATCACTAGTTCTATTCAACGACTCTTTTTCCTGTTCCGCTCTCTTCCGTGCTCTGTAATCACGGTAATATTGTGCATTTTTCCCTCGTGGACCTCTTGAACCAGTGGAAGTGCTTGTGGTTGCCTCATCGTCTCGCCCTGGAAAATGTATTTGTATTAATAATGTATGTGAATGCGTCATAATGTAATTTCAGAAGAGAAAACCTAACAATCAATTGATATTCACAAGAGACGTACCTTGACATAACCTTAAATCCGTCGCATTGTCCGTGGGATTGTTTTCACTCATTTTTTACAATTGTTATCCACTAAATTTGAAAATAAAAAATACTACCCTATTAAATTATATGTGTATCAAAACAAACTAAAAAAATATTTATAGAAAAACAATACTTTTATGACTTTTATTATTTTTATGCTAGTGAGAACCAAAACAATATGAAATGAATGAGGGAAAACTGGATCCTACCACGTGATTTCCCGGCCAATAAAAATGTAGCGTTAAACGCATAACGCAACCTTGTTGGAAGTCGCATAAGAAGTATAACTTCAAAATTTAACCGTAAAACATTCTTATTTTAAATTTAATCTCTAAAGAAATCTAACACATTCCAATTTAGGAAAGAAAAAAATTGTGCGTGGAATCCCTCCGCGTGGAAGAAGTGGAACTTCGTAATGTGGAAATGAAAATAGGAAGGGGTAGAAATTGATTTTTAGTGAAATCATATTGTTTCTTTAAGACAAACTTTATTAACATTGCTTACAATTCACAATTGATCGAATCTTTTAATTATCATTTTCGAGTGGAGAAATATCCAAATCTATAACATTTACAATGGGATTATGATAACTAAGGTAAGATACGAAATGTTTGAGTTATATTCTTTCAATATTTCTTGCGAAATCTGCATCAATGGTAGTTCCCCCTTTGGTTGTTGGATCATTCCTACCATTTATCATTTCCAATCCAAATTTGTCTTTAAAGGTCTGGTTTCTTAGGACAAGCGCCTTATCTGGGCGTCGGCGTGACGTCAACGTCACGCTGACGCCAACAAAATACTGGTTTGTTAGCACAAGACCTGGTTTCTTAGAACTAGCGCCTTATCTGGGCGTCAGCGGAAAGTTGACGTAGATCTGNGTTTCAGCTTCAGGTAACGAGAAATTCACATTAAAATCTCCTGCAAGGATCACAGGCCTCTCGTTGCCATGGTAGCGTTAAACGTTTACGCAACCTTGTTGAAAGTCGCATTAGAAGCTTCACTTCAAAAATTGTAAAAGAAAATTCCCAGAAAAAAAAAAAATTTTCCACATCTAGAGACTTATTCGCCGATTTTCAGCATCCACTGTTTTAATTTACCAGACCTCATTCTTCAGGCAGTTTCGGAAAACTATCTTAACTCATTTTTTCTTTTTCATTCTTTTGACAACCAGAACAAACTGTAGCGGACTCTTACGGGTTTCCCAAGTTGCTCATGTTGCATATTTTTCGGACTTCATTTTTGAAAAAAAGTACCAGCCTAGGTACAGAAATAGACTAAGACATTGAAGTACCCACTGAGAGAGCGAAGCGAGCTCGAATTGCAAATCAATTTTGAAATGAAATCTTAAAGTAATAATTCTGAAAGACGGCGAGAACAGTGATCATCTCAACATTTATGTTATTGAAGTTATGCTTCTTATGCGACTTCCAACAAGGTTGCGTTAAACGTTTAACGCTACATTTTTATTGGCCGGGAAATCACGTGGTAGGATTCAGTTTTCCCTCATTCATTTCCATATTGATTTGGTTCTCACTAGCATAAGAATAATAAAAGTCATAAAACTATTGTTTTTCTATAAATAATTTTTTAGTTTGTTTTGCTACACATATAATTTAATAGGGTAGTATGTTTTATTTTCAAATTTAGTGGATAACAATTGTAAAAAATGAGTGAAAACATTCCCACGGACAATGCGACGGATTTATAAAGTTATGTCAAGGTAAATCTCTTGTGAATATCAATTGATTGTAAGGTTTTCTCTTCTGAAATTACATTATGACGCATTCACATACATTATTAATACAAATACATTTTCTAGGGCGAGACAATAAGGCAACCACAAGCACTTTCTCTGGTTCAAGAGGTCCACGAGGGGAAAATGCACAATATTACCGTGATTACAGAGCACGGAAGCGAGCGGAGCAGGAGAAAGAGTCGTTGAATAGAACTAGTGATCCTTCTGCGACTGCTGATTCTTCTACAATTAACGTCGCAGGTTGCGAAGTTTAACTTCTTCCGCGCGGAGGGACTCCACGCACTATTTTTTTTATATATATAAATTTTTAATGCGTAACTTTTATCATATTTTAATGATTTTAGCGATTTAATGGATTGAGTTCAGCTTTTTTTCATACATAATAAAAACAATAATCAATCAAACAGGATTCGATGTTCTCAGTCTTAATCGGTAGTAATTAGCCAAATTTCGATATAGACATGTCCAAGTCAGAGGCTGAACTATATCATTGAACTATATCAATCAATCATCGTAATTTTGTGGTTCTGAACGACAACTAGTTGTTTGCAACATTCCTATTGAAGGATTCGTTGTCCTATCCCAATAGAAACGTATACCTATTGGTTGCATCTGTAAGTGATTGATCATTGATGGATTTCCAATTGACAGGCAGAGTGAAGTGAAGTCAGCGTAGACATCTCTTTGGCTAAAAATGTCAAAATTCAAAAGTTTCTGGTGGCACGTAAAATATTTTGTCCACACGCATCACAAATGAGTACAAAAATAATGAAAGGTACTAAAAAATTGATTTTTCTTTCAATCTCAAAAAGCATTTCAAAACTGTTATCAAGCATAATAGGTTGTATCATTACAGACATCAACCACTGAAAATAAATTAATTCTAAATTTCGAATTAATACTGATACTTAATTTTAATAAGTGTTAAAACTTATTCTAATAAGTTTTTTATTTCAAATCATTTTAAAAATATGCATTGAAACAAATGGTTAAAAAGAGCATTTTCCAGCTATTAGTCGGCAAAATTAAAATTTTACAGTTACTCTTTCTTAAGTAACAAGCATAGGTTGCTTATGAGAGTTTTTTTTTTCTTTTATTGCCAAATTTTACAAAAGATTAAATTCTCGTAAAAAATTTTTCATTACCTGAAATACGATTTAAAAAAAACAAGAAAATCAAATCCTAAATTGATGTTTTTATTTGCTAAAATATAATAGAAAGACAATTGAGCTTCACGTAATTTGTTTAATATTTTCGAATGGGGAAATTGCAATGCATTAAAAAAATCAAAATAAATCCCATAATATATTAAAAAAACAAAAGCAGAATAAATTTTATTATTTTTATTATTATTTAGAACTGTTCAGACAAAAGTTGCTTAAACAAACGAAGCAGAATAAAAATTCAATTTCATGAGTCAATTGTATTTTTTTTCTGTTTTTCTTTTTATAGCATACATTTAATTTAGATTCTGTAGCATACACAAAATGTTTATAATACACACAAAATGTTTATAACATGCACAAAATGTCTATAACATAAAATATGTACCATCTCTGCCATTTTAGCCAAACATATACATTTTAGACAAATATATACATAAAAGCAGCTTACGAACCATCAGGATAATGAATGTATTTAGCTCTATTATTCAACTCCAGACATATCCGGCGGTAATTTTGTTCTAAATAAGAACAAAATTAATGACTCATTACATGTCTGGTGATGTCGAAGGGTGACTAGCGCACTCGCTACAGGAATCTGAAGCTACTGATTGCTCGTGAAGTTCCACTCTGCATGCAAATTAGCTCATCAACTACAACTCTACCTCATTGAAGAAGTTTTTACAACAACCATACGTCGCATTCCAAAATTCCACTTCGCTTTTACTTCTTTCCTTTCTGTTGCCAACAGTCGTTGTCTAATTAATGTCCTTGAATGTCATTTAATTTAGAGATCTGTAGACACCAGTTATCTGTCTTATTCCCGTACTGATTCTTGTAGATAAAGAGCCGTTTTCTGTTTCATCTTAAAAGAATTATGTCCACTAATCAAAGATAAAAGGAAATGGCGTAAGCCAAATTTTCGTTATCTCGCGGATTACTTCATTGCTTAAAACTCTCGCGTTAAAATGTTATCTATGTTGTCTGGAAATGAAATGTCTACAACATATTAATTTATTTTTCTTTGAATATACTGAAGAAATAATTTCATTGTTTTTCTGGAAAATTCGTTGTTTCAAAGAAAAAGATCATATTACAACATACGGTTCATGAATGAATGGGTCATTTATAACGCTTTACAATGCTTAAATTTCGCAGTAAGAATAGAGCTTTTATCTTCAACAAGATCTTCCTTACAGGTGTTTTTCGAAACTCTTTCACTAAGGAAAATAAAGAAAAGTCCCAATTTGATCGCTTCAAACTCGAATAAAAATTTACATTTTTAGCTGTATACCTACTTAAAAGAAACGTCTAGACTTAAAAACGGAAAAATAGCTATAGTGTTTGCTATACTTTTTAAAATCTATGAACTAGAAGTTTTTACACCTAAGTAAAAATTATGAATAATTTACAGTTAATAAATAACTCTGGGAAATATTTTTTCTTCTGCAGCATGAGATTTTTTAACAGATTTTAGAAGTTTTTTATAGGTGATTTTGAATTTCAATCCGTTTCTCTCTCCAAGTTACAGATTTTTTTTAGAAATGGCATTTGTAGTCTATTTATTTTTTGTTGAAATGTGCAAATTTAAAAACGTTATATGTAACAGGGTGTCGCATAAATGTTGCGACAAATTTCAAGGGGAATTACGACGCATCATAAGGATTAAAACTGAAAAGGAGCCAACTCCCGGAAATGTCTTCTTTTTCCATTATGAACAGTTTCTTCACGTGCTTCTGAACAGGTCATAATAGAAGAAGGGATTCTAGGAGATTTTCGGGCATGGATTCTTATGTAATTTTAATCCTGATGATATGTTCTAACTCCTTAGAAACTAACTTCAGATTTAAAATCCCCCCACCCCAATTTGTCAAGACCAAGTATTTGTATAAATGCAACAAAAAATTTGTTGCCCAATGTAATTGTCAAGTTTTGTGTATTTTAATAAGGAAATAAATGCAGCAGAGTTACTTTTAAAATTTCTAAAATATTAGATAACAAACGCTTTTCGTTCTCGCAAAAATTGAAGCTCCTCCCCGAATTGACATTTTGCACCATTTCGAACGCCAGACATATACTTAATATGAATAAGTGTTAGAAACCCACATCAGTTATAAAAATAGTGTATTATTTGCTAAAAATTTTTTCATTTGATGACAAAACCTGCAATAAAATTTTAAGGCGCTTACAGAATAAGGCAATTTTAAAAGACGTTGTCAATTTTTTTTACGAGCACATTGTTGCTTCTTGTTCCAATTAATACGTGCTATTGAAAAAGATTTTTATGAATGTATAAGTTTTATTAGGCATGTATTTTATAGATTAATAAGCCCGCCATACCTGTAGAATTTTTTTTAATTTTCTGAGTCTGACCTTACGTTTAATCGTTTATTATCGTGCTATTGATAAAAAATATTTTTTCACATACATTATTTTAAAAATAATGCGTTTATAAACTTCAACCAATATGTAGTACTTTAGTTAAATACTCACATTTTCCTAGTAAGTTTTTCTATCGAATTGTAGGTACAAGTTAAACAAAATTGCAACTAATTTCTTCTTTTTTTTAAAGTAGAAGAAAAATAGTATTTGTAGCTTCAAAAACATTTAATCTACTGCAAAATTTAAAAGTTAAGTAATTTTAATAACTTAATTAATTAAAATTTATCATAAAAATTAAGCAGTTTTTAAAATGGCCCTTGAACGCGTCCTTCCCCATATAAATTGTAATTTTTAAGATTTGAGAAATGTTAAGTAATAAAAGCTAAATATTATTTTAGGTTACAAACCCAGGGTCGAAGTCTTTCTATCTCTTTAAAAAATATATTTCTCTTTTTAAGCATTCTGTTAGCTGATCTTTAAAACAGGAAGAAGTAAGGAAATGAAGAAGTCACTGGAAATGAAGAAGTAAGTAGTTAAGTTGATGACTAATTAAGCTTAAACCACGTACCTTTAAACACTGAAATGGTTTTCCTTGCCAAAAATAACTGCATTAGTATTACTAACAAGAAAGTTTCCAAATTTTTAACTCCCGTAACAATGTCACTTTCCTCATATGGCTGAAAAATACTGATCAAATCTATATTAATTTGATCTATTAATTACCACAAAAGTCTTCATTATATCTCATTCGATATTGGTGTCAACGACTTAATGTCAAGCTCAGCACGCGTCTGCAGAACATATTCTGGACTACTTGGGACTTTCTAGGGAAGATTTATACGCTTCTCCTCTTCTGGTTCTCAATTTTTTGCGGGTTAACGGTCTAGTGGATCTTGTCTGACTTCGTCATACAGTTGGAGGATAAGCCACAACAACAATATTTGTGTTAAAACACAATAAACTTTCAAGAGTTTAAAAATAAAACTATTTCTTAAGTTCTTTTTCTCAAAAATAACTTGCCGACTCACTGGAAATGAAAAATGAAAAATAGAGGATTTCTACATTCATAGGCAGATTAAAGGTCGTTGCATCCATTCTCAAGTCTGAACATTCATTTACCACATGACATTCTGCAATATTTAAATACTTAACTGATATAATTAGCATTTTGAGCAAATTGGGAAGCATTGTACAGTTAATTTGTTATTTTATTTCATAGTACTAAAATTACGAACAGAGGACAATAAATTTTGCAAATTCTCATGTCAATAATTTTAATAAATAATCAACGTTTTATTCGGAAAGAAAGTAATTCAGGGATAATTGCTCTTTATTTTTTATTCACGATGCTAATCGGGGAAGGACAAAGCTGCTTGTAAAATGTCTCTATCTAACATTTCGGTGGCCTCAATGCCCTGCGCTCAATTAAGGTGGTACATTTACTCCTCTTATTCTAACCACAATTCCTAAAAAACCCTTTTCCACTTTACCGTACCGCGACGCTTCTTCTAACAGCACATATACACCGAAGAGCCATTACATTTTGACCACCCTGCTAATAACATGCAGGACCACCTTTAGCCCTCAAAATTGCTAGCACCCGACATGGCATTGATTCTACAAGGTGCTGATAGGTAGCCTGAGGTATCTGTTACCAAGCGCTCACCAACTGGTCCTGCAATTCCCTCACATTGCGAGGGGGGTAGCGTGGCAGCACGAATTTGGTTTTCCAAGTAGGACCACAAATGCTCTATTGGATTAAGGTCAGGTGAATTTGGGGGCCAAGACATGACTTGAAAGTCACTGGAATGTTCCTCGACGATTCGACCCTTATGACATGGTGCATTATCCTGTTGGTAAACACCATCCCCCGCAGGAAAAACTGTTGCCATGAATGGGTGAACCTGGTCTGCAACTATGTTCAAGTAGCTTACAGACGTCAGGGATTGTTCTATGAAGATTATGGGTCCTAATGTGCTCCATGAAAACTTTGTTCCTGGGCGAGAAACCATGAAAACCTGGGGGAGCCCATTGTTATAGATGGAGGGTGGTCATAATGTAATGGCTCTTCGGTGTAGATCCTAATATAGAGATCAGTGAGCACAGCAGTTCGTAACAAACCACAGCAGAGGCGGCTGAAACATCTATTTATATGGATTTCATTTTAAATTTAGCTCATTCCATTAAAAAATTTGAAAATTGTTTATTATAAAAGACCAAATTAGAGTTGGTATTGATTAAAAAGACAAATATTTGAACAATTGAAAAAAAAACATTTTTTGAACATTATTAATAATGTCCATAATGATTTAAATCCCAGCATATTACAACCTCAAAATAAATGAATAATTAAATAAAAAAATTTCAAATAGTTTTCTGAAATGGAAAAAAAGTTTTAGCCGATTATAAAAGACGATATGAGAAAGTTTTAACTTTTAGATAAGGTCGTATTATTTTCACTGAACAAAATATATGTATTCAGTTAAAAAAAGAATGAATAGTAAATATTTAAGTTGTCTTAAAGAATATGGAAACACCAATTTTAAAAAAAAAAATGGCGTTTAAGAATAGAAACTCCGTACATCTTCATTGCAAACATAGAAGGAGTGTTGCGGTTTTCCCCAAAAATGGCGGGGTGTCACTACTTAAGCTACGTAGACGTACTTAGGTCTAGTAGCGGCAGATCTGATCGAACTCAACTGTCTAAGGTGAGGGAAAATTCGACATATGCTTCAATTCTTTTTAATTTTTACCAATGAACTGATGATAGATATTTACTCTATTCAGTAGTATTCGTCGGAACATATAAAATTATACCGTGATTCATTCATGATGTGTCCAGCATTTTAGATTCTCTATTAATTTTTTTCTAATTAAATTATACCAACACAATTCTGCAATCATCATTTTTCGAAATGTGTTTTTGTATCATACATATGTATTTTTTTTTAAATTTTTGATAAATATTTTTCGTTTCATAATTTACATTCAAAACAATTTTCAACATCATCCAAATCAGTTTTCATTCGTTTAAACCGTAATAAAATTAATATCAAATAATCTAAAATAAACAGATGTGTAATTTTAAAGAACTTACTCAAAACTACAAGTCGCATACTTTTATTCTTGCTAATTACGCATAATTTTACGCATAACAATAATTTAATTTACATATAGCAATATTCATAATTTCATTTAGAATTGACAAAAATTAAATTTTTGTCAGTTCTAAAAATTAAAAAGCACTATTTTTCATAATATAATAAAGCGGCTTATTTATTTTTTCATCTTTTCTAAAAGGTGTGAGACTATAGAATGACATTCTATCATCCACAGTCAAATCAAAAATTTAACTTAAAATTCAATATATCAAGAAAAAGGGGCTTATAATGAAAGATACAATGCCCATTTTTCTGGATTTCATACATCTACAAGAATAGCTACCTTATTCAAAAATCTTGAATCTGATAAATTTTTCCGTTTGGTCCATTCTGAAGAAAAAGAGTTGTGATAAACCCTAAAAATTTCCTACTGCGAGGAATAGGATGAGGTATTAGCAGGTTAGTTGCAGCCCATAGCAAAAACATTTTGACGCATTTACAATTTTACATAAAGATTGTAAATATGTACAGGTAATTACACCGAAGAGCCATTACATTATGACCACCCTGCTAATAACATGCAAGACCACCTTTAGCCCTCAAAACTTCTAGCACCCACCGAGGCATTGATTCCACATGGTGCTGATAGGTAGAATGAGGTATCTGGTACTAAGCGCTCACCAACTGGTCCTGCAATTCCCTCACATTGCGAGGGGGGTAGTGTGGCAGCACGAATTTGGCTTTCCAAGTAGGACCACAAATGCTCTATTGGATTAAGGTCAGGTGAATTTAGGGGCCAAGATATGACTTGAAAGTCACTGGAATGTTCCTCAACTATTCTACCCTTATGACATGGTGCATTATCCTGTTGGTAAACACCTTCCCCCGCAGGAAAAAGTGTTGCCATGAATGGATGAACCTGGTCTGTAACTATGTTCAAGTAGCTTACGGACGTCAGTGATTGTTCTATGAGGATTATGGGTCCTAATGTGGCCCATGAAAACATTGTTCCTGGGCGAGAAACCATGAAAACCTGGGCGAGCCCATTGTTATGGTCATAGTGTAATGGCTCTTCGGCGTATATTTATTTGAAAGTTTGGGTGTGATATTTTAATAAGCATTAACTTTCATATTATATACGGATCGCATCACGAAAGTAAGTTTCATTTCGTTCTTCCGCCTTAACGCCACCGCAACAATTATCCGTCCACTGACGATTTTACAACTGGATTGTGTTGTATTTACATGCACTAGGAAACATTCAAAATATTAAGTAATGTTAATACTGTGCCATACAGTTTTTGAACACAAATCATGTTAAGTCACCTGAAATTTATCGCCAAGTTGATGAGACTTATGGAAAAAAATGTAATGAGTGAGAAAGTGGGTTTGGCAAAAAAAAACGATGGAGCACAATGTTCGGGACGTGGGCTGTCATATGTTGTTGATGATAGTATGTTGCAAAAGTGAATTGGAAAATCTGTGAAAATTGACGGTTCACAGCAAAACTACTTTGTAATGAGTGTCAGGAAATTTCAAAAGAGATTTTACAAATCGCTAAAACGGTGTTCAACAGTAGCTTATTTCTCTAGCGCCATCTTTCTTTGAAGAGGACAAGTTGGTTTCTTGATATAACAAATGTCTAAACAATTTTGGTAACTACTAATACTAATTAGAAAAAAAATTTACGAAATACTCTTTCATGTAAAAGTAAATTCAGTTTTGACAATACTTTTCTTAGCGAGTTTTTTCAAAATGGTACTTTGTACGAGTTATTTTGTGCCTCCCTATATAGCTACAGCAATGCAGGGAAATTCTTATCCACAAAGACGAAACTCTTAAAGGATGTAAAAGTAATACAATTCCTCATCTTTCAGAAAATCTGAACTTCCCAAGTAGCAGAAAGAAACGATATCGTAAAAACTCAGCTTTGAACATTGTACAATATCGTAGCGAAACATTGTACTATATAAAAATGGACCCCTTTAATAACGTATATTCATTATCGCGAAACAATATTGTTCGATATTGTAAAAACGTTGGGGAACCTCGATCGATATCTCTCAGCATTTCGGATATCTCTAAATTTATATTTTAAATTTATTTTTTCGAATTATAACAATTTGACGTCATTTTTTGTCTTTTAAATTATTAATTTTGATTTAAGAACACAATAAAGTTTTAAATGAAAAGTTTTACAAACAGACTTTTGATGTGAGATCGACGGGAATCGTACAATATCGTACACACAGTGTCGATTTTTGCCAATATTAACAATGTTGGTCGATGTAGACTAAAACTGTTACAATATCCCTGTGCTACTTGGGTTATATGCACTATAACCCTACTTTTCTGTAGCTTAAATTTCAATAAAAATGCCTCTTCTATATGTTAATGACCAACAGAAAGCTTACCACAGGGACGCTTGTTCAAAAAAATAGATAAAGTAGAAAGCAGTAATTTTGCAATGAAGTTCACATCTCAATTTATATATACTACGTTTTACATGCAAATGAGATGATAAGAAAATATTTTAAGGTCATCCATATGATAAAAAATAGCCTTAACAAATATAATTTAGATCGGAACACCTTCTTCAAAAGTCGAAACTTCATGTATAAATTCATGTATAAATTCATATTCAAATAAATAGATAAAAAGATACTCAAACTCAAAAATATATGCTTAATAATGAGTGCTTTGTATGGTGTAAGTGAACCATGGCTGAGATAAATGATAGACATCGTCGACTGAGATAAATCATAGATTTATCTAAGTCGACACTTTTTAATCATTTACAGCAAAAAGTTGACTATGAAAAGCAGGTTACTATGATTCTCATAATTTGATTTGCATTTTTAAGCAACCAGAATGTATTTTTCAGCTTAAAATACTTTTAAAAATTATAATTGTATTCTATCATTAGAAATGTGACTAATGTTTTTTTTCTTCATAGATGCAACTTCAATTTCTTGTCAAATATAGTAAATTTCATAGTGTTTTCATTATAATAATAAATAAATGTCATAGTAAGTTTCATAGATTTATTTTTTAAATTAAAAATCCAAAATATACACCAATCTTGAAATAAAGGAGTCACGAAGAGCAACCTCGAATTGTAATATTTTAAATTAAGAGTTGGTTATAAAATTGATATGAAGTTCAGCTTAAAAGGTCTGCGTGTGTGCTTCAGGTTATACTTAAACTCTCTGATAAATGTGATCTCATTAAGAAAAAAATGTCGAAACTTTTAAGCTTCGTTAATCGAGAACTGAAATTTTCGTGTACCAGTCAGCATTGCATCGGCATGAATTTAAAAATGTGTTAGAATCAATCTTTGCGTTTAAAAAGATAAAACTAAAATTGAAAAAAATAAAGAAAGAAAGAAAGATTTTTTCAAAAAAAATTATGATAGAATCAAAAAACGGTGCATATAATTTATAAGGATCATATGTTGGCGACTGTTTTACTAGTTGTCGTTAACATAAACATTAAATCCTAAGACAGGAAAAATATAAATTTTACCATCGCAATGTTTTGCCAAAAATATCAATATTTAACAACCTGTCTTGATATTTTTCTAATTTAACTAGTTTATAAACTAATTTAATTCTTATTTACATAAGTCAATATCTTCGTTACCCAAATAAAATTATTCAACACACACAATAATATAGTATTCAATAACTAGCATTATCTATACATAATAATAAACGCGGCTGTGTGTCTTTGTCAGTCTGTCTGTAATCACAATATATCGCCCCAGAAGCCTCGCCCAGGCACGAAACTCGGCACATAATTGTGTTTTGACATAATGAAGAAGTATTTTTTTTCTTTTTCAAAAATTTGGATTAGTTTTTTAGTTATCAGTCATTTTGTAAGAAAATCTATGCTTTTTCGTCTTCAAAGAGCCATATTCAAAAAACTATTAAAAAATGCATATACTTTTCTCCACTCTTATAAATGTATGCTAATGCGAACCTTACAATTGAAATATTAATTTTCGACAACTTAAACCAATAATATACGAAGGAATTAATAATTTAATTGTAAGGTTCGCATTAATTTACATTTATCGAAGTGGAGAAAAGTTTAACTTTTGTATTGAAAATGTGGCAACGTATTCGATACGTAAAATTTGATACATTTGTCGCTTGAAACGCAGTGCTTGCTATAAGCGAAAGCAGAGCGCACGCCGCACTTTACTATTCTCAATACTCAATATTTTTCGCTGTTCATCTGGATATGAAGACAAAATTGCAGGACAGGAACACTTTAATTGTCCACTAATCTTCAGATTTCCTGCTATGTTTTAAAAAACTTTATTTGTGAAAACCTTTAGCGTGGCAGACAGCTGGCCGCCTTAGACGGCTAGTGTATAATATTAGCAAGTTTTTGATATGTTATGTTATCGAAAATTATATCAATATTATCGTATTCGATAATTATAGAGTTATTAGCAATGATCGTAATATCGTATTCGATAGATATTGTTTAACATGTGCATTAGCGTTGTACCTACATGTTTGGCGAACTTAACTTGGCTTCATGGTCATGGTCAACCAATAAGTAGCCAAAAATTATTTATCTACATTATTTGCATTTACTGTTTAGATTAGCCTCCTCCCAACCTAATGCCCGCAGATACCATTGATGTTCTAATCATTTTGCTTGTTCATGCCTCATTGTGAACACGAAAAAAAAAATTCAAGATTTCAAGACGTTTTAATTTTTTCCCCTGTAAATAAATTAAATTTCACCAACCTTAGGGACCTTAATTCTGATATTAATAGCTAAGGTATTTATCAGATATCGGGTCTATGTGGTCTTGTATACATTTGATTAACCAAAGATACCCTTAAACTTCGATTTGAAGAACACTAAAGACGAAATGTCTAAAATCAAGACATTAACCAATATTACATCGCCCTGTTTAGTTAGAATTCTAATCGCAGGTTTAGGTTTTCTTCTTTTGAAATCATTCAACACTCTTCATCTATCAAACTTGATTTTTTGGAAATCATTCGATATTTTAAAAAAATTCTAATAACTTAGTTAATGATCTTTCTAGTGTGCAACCATTTCCAAACATTTGGAAGTCTATTCTAATTTGATCTTTTGCACCCAGGGGTTTCCACGAAACCCCCTCATACATATTTCTTATCTTGCTCCTTTAATTATCTTGTTCAAACTCGTTTCTCGGTTCCTATAGGTTTAACCACTTTGCAAGTGTATGTCTCTTTACTTCTCAACTAACATTTGGTGTTTAAACATTCAGAAGGATTCTTATTTATAGTGCCGAAATTATAGTACTTCCATTTCCTTCTCGTTTTTTATTTTATTTCAATTATTTATTTTTATTTATTTGTTTTTTATTTATTTTATTTATTTGTTTTTATATATTTATTTTTATTTATTTGCTTTTTTATTTATTTTATTAATTTGTTTTTATATATTTATTTTTATTTATTTATTTATATTTTTTTAGTTTACTTTGCAGAAAGTATATTTTATCCATTTTGGACTCGAGTAGTACTTAACACTCGATGGCAGTGCCTTTGTTATTCAAGATGCCTGCATGTTAAGCTAGAAAAAGCGAGTATGCCGTTTTTGAATTAACTTTCTGATCAGCGTGTCATTTCCTTGCATGGAAACAAGAACAACACAAAAAAAAGCATTAGAACCAGGGGTGCAATTTCAAAAAAAAACTTAATATTTTGTAGTTTTTCTTTTATATTAATAGAAAATTTTCATACTTACTGTAAAATTTGTTTTACTGTAATTTTCTTAAGCACTGTAAATTTTTAAAAATTTTGTTAGCGCATCAATGCTATAATTTTCTGATCAGCCTTACTTGTCATATTTATCTTCCCCTGAATTTTCCGATGAGATTATCTGAAAAAATATGGTAAGTCACACCTAAAAATAACCATCCTAAATAGCGATTTTAAAAAATCCTAATTTTTTCGTAAATTTTTCAGTTTCTTTTTATTAATAGTAATTTTTTATTATTAGCAGTTTTCCAGTTATTTTTGTATTATTTATTTTATTTTATTTATTTATTTCATTCCTTTTATTTATTTATTTTATTTATTTCATTCTTTCTATTTATTTATTTATTTATTTTATTTATTTACTTATTTTTCTTTACTGTACTTTTTTTAAAAAAATAGTTGATTATAAAGCATAAGTTCAGACTGCAGTATCATTCCATGCTTCCTGTATACTGATGAATGCTTATTTGGCACTAAATAATAAAGCCCCCCTCCCCGAGCTGATATCCATATCCTCAATTACCTTTTTTACCCCATGGATATCTATTTAAATTTTAAAGGAAATTTCAGTAAATATATATTTAAATTTTAAATGGAATCAAAGGGAATTCGTGTGTTTATGTATTGTGTTTGTCATAACTCGTATTTTTTTTTTTTTTTTTTTTTTTTTTTTTTTTTTTTTTTTTNTTTTTTTTAGAATAAAATATTTTATAATTTCAATTAAATGAGTAAATTTCACTTCAAAGTGATCATAATTTGGTGAATTTTAAACCCTATGAGAGAGAGGCAGAATTTTACAATGCATTTCTACACGTTATTTTCAACAAAAAAATTTCATTTTTAACCTTTTTCCACTCAATTGGATTTCTAAGTGTGTTTCCTTATTATTCTTGTGAAATACAAAATAAATAAATATTATAGTATATGTAGACGACAAAGTTCGTGGTGCTGCCATCTATGTCAGCCACTTCAAGATATTCATACAAATCTAAATATTTTCCACTGAACAATGTTATTCATTGATTAACAATATCCTTTTCTCTTTAATATTTACAATTTTTATTTAATAAATTTTATTCATGTTGCAAGTTTCGAGGGGCTGTCGTCTACACCAGTTGCTTGATGGTATTAATTATTTGAAAAATGTAAGATAATTAGACAATAATTGAAAAATAAAAAATAACTTTTTTTATTTCTGAAACTTCGAATTTTTTTTTTTTTTAATTCTTTAAACATTTCAAATATTTTTCGGAATTTTGTATAAAATTTAATATTTTTTCATTACTTTAAATATTTTTTTACTAAAGTATTTTTCAATTCTTTAAAAAATTTTTAAATACTTTAATTTTTTTTCTACTTTTTGACACTTTAAATATTTTTTTTTTATTTATTTATTTTCTTTTTATTTTTAAGTTTTTAAATACACGATTTTTAATTTTCATTTTTCTGCATACTTAATAACATTAATTCTTCTAAATACTTTTAAATAATAGAAATATTTTTGAATACTTTAGATATTTTTTTATTTCTTTAGAAACTTTTTTTTTCTTTAGACTTTTTTTTTTTAAATTTTTTTCCCTAAACATTTTTTTTCTTTATTTCCTGAATACTGTATATAATTTTTTATTTTTTTAATTTTCTACCATGGTTTTGATTTTTTTGAACCTTTTATTTTATTTTATTGTTTATTTATTTGTCAATGCGTAAAAAAATTAATAATTGAAATGCAATTTTGATTTTTTTAAATGCTTTAATTTTTTTTTTAATCTTTCTTTTTTTTGTATAACCTTGAAATACTTCAAAATTTTTTTTTAATGTTTTAAATATTTTTATAATAAATTTTAAATGTACATTTAATAATTTTTTAGCTCTTAGCGCGTTAAATGTTTCTTAAATACTTTAAATCCTTTTTTTTTTTTTTAAATTTTCGTTATATATTTGTGTTTTTTAGTACCTAAAACTTCTTTCAAACAGTTTAAATAATTTTTTACTATTTCTTGAATAATTTAAATATTTTTTTTATGTTATTAAATACTTCAGATATTTTTCTTGAATAATTAAATTTTTTTTTCCTTATTTTCTTGATTGCTTTGAATATTTTTCGAATTTTTTTTTAAATGCTTTAATTATTTTTTATTTTAATTTTCTAAATACTGTAAATAATTTTATCTATTTTTCAACTACTTTAAAAAAAATTTCTTCAAAATTTCCTCAACAACTTGTAAAAACTTCAAAAATTTTTTTATTTTTTATGTAAATAGCTAATTTTTTTTTTAAAAAATACGTTAAGTAATTTTTTTAAATTATTTTAGTTATAAAATATGTTTAATAATTAGTTATAAAATATGTTAAAATGTGTTTAATTATTTTTTTAAATATTTTTTTTTACTCAATTTAAATATTGTGGAAATCAATTGAAAAATTTCTAAAAGATTGCTCCAGAAAAAAGAAAAATTCTAAAAGAGTTAAACAAATTGAATACATTTGATACTCTATGTGATATATTTAAAAGAAAACAAGCTTTCAAAAATTTAACTTGTATAAGATTGAAAAATGCAACGCCTGTTTACGTCAACGTCAGCGTAACAATTGCTGTTATTCAAATAGTTGTTTTATTTATTAAAAATCTTTGCTGTTATCTTGTATTCATTAAAGTATTTAATCATCTGATATATTAAAATGGGAACAAGCTTAGATTTTTTTCCTCTGAATATTGCGCAAAAATGGCTTTCGATTCGACTTGAAAGTAAGAAAATACTACACATCAACCAAATGCTTGTTACGTCATTAAAAGACAAGAATAAGTTAAAGAAATCTATTTTTATAAAAAAGTCATATAAGCTTATGATGACATTTTATTACCGTTTCTAAAAAGTAACAAAAAGCACTACATGGCTATATCAAAGTTTTGCTTTTCGTACAATTGTATTTCACTTTCACTGTTCAATTCCTGAACAAACATTTTTTTTTTTTTAATGTTAGCGTGTGACGCATTATTTTTTTTTTTTTTTTAAATTTAAGTAATTAATTTCAAAGAGCGATTTTTAGTTTAAAACTAAATTAGAACGATGCTATTCTTACGCATTTAAAAACTTTTACGCATTCACAGTAACTAAATATTCTGTTACCTTTTGGTACTCTTTTCCCTTTGATTCTTTCAGTTATTATTACAAGTAGCATTCTTATTGAAGCAAATGGGATTGTTAAATATTCGTATAAATAAAATTTCTTCGTTAGGAATTTTTAGCCTTTAGTTACTCCATTTTAAATGAAGAAAAATTTTATGTTCGTAGCTTAAATGTTGAAATTAAAAATCTATATTTATAGATGGGAACTCTTTTGCATTTTGAAAATGTTTGTTTTATTATATTTCTAGCTGCATTGCTCAGACGATGACGCGTTTCAGCCTAATCAATGTTCACAAAATATACAATGCTAAGCATCTAACAGTGCAAAAAGTATTTCACCTTCAGATCATAATAAAACATAATATTCTGATATCCAATAATTATATTATTGATTCCTTAAACTAGGAAAAAAAATGCGCAAAATCTTCTGCATTTCTGCAGTTTTAATAGAATAATCTGCATTTTAAAAAATGGTGGTTGATATTCATAATATTTATTAAACAAAGATTGCTTTATTTTGTTTTCAATTATTATGTTTCGTAATTTTTGGATTTTCTTTCATAATTATAGCCGACCTAAGCTTCATAGCTCTAATGATGTAAAAGAAAAATTGTTGCAAGTCCTTTTGGTCCAGTCCCAAAACATTTTAGTCAGTTTCGGGCTGTCCCATCGACCAGATGAGTGTGAGTGTTCATTTTTTCAAATCTGTTACTAGTTTTACTCTTGATTTATGACTGTTACTATAAAAATCAAGGTTAGTCTTTATTATTTACTTTCATTTACTATTTACTTTCATTTACTATTCATTTATTATTTAGGACATGAGTCACTAAGAAATCTTCAAATTTTTTAAATAATTATAAATCTTTCATACATTCTTTTGTTATTTGAATTTTAATCCTTTGTTAAAACCAAATGAGCCTGAATAAAACTACAAATTGCTTTACATACATTACCGAGTCAAAAATAAATTCTATGTTAACTTCATAGTAATGCATAGTCGCTTCCATATGTGTAATAAATTTACTGATTGATTAATCAATTACCGATAATTAATTACTATTAATTTTACAATCAATTTGCTGATTGTAATAAATTTATTGGTTGATTTATGAAATCAATTTATTGAATGATTTACTGATTATTTTCTTCTAAAGTTACTCTGAATTTTGTTCAGTTTTTGAATAAAAAAAAATAAACAGGTAGTAAAATGAAGAATTTCTATTTTAAAAATATTGTCTGAAATCCTTAAATTAAATGAATTATAACAATTTACAAATTGATATCTGATACTTTAAAATTTTTAAGATGTGCATTCTGATATTAAATCAGTTGTAAATGCACATATTTGGGTTTATGTGATCCATATAATATGAGAAATATTTGATCCATATAATATGAGAAATATTTGATCCATATAATATGAGTAGTTCATTAACTAAATAAAATATATATTTAACTTACGGATTTCCATAATTACTTCCAAATTTCGAACATTAAGTACAACGTTTAGCCACAAAGCAGGACAAAAAAGAATTTTTATATTAGTTTCAACAGTTATTAGTTTTAATAAATATACAACAATGTACAAATTAGTTTTAATAGCAGTTCAAAAATGGATTTACATCTGCAACAAAGTTTAAAAACTGGGGAGAAATCAGCAACAGAGTTCATTTATTTATTTATTTTTTTAATTCTATGATTACAATTGCTATGCCATTTTTCTTCTATTTCTTGCAAATGATTTTAAAGAAAAAATTCTTTAAGCGGTGAGAACAATTTTTGCTCAAGCTGATTTCTTTAGTAATAGTAGTAACTTATTTATTTACTTCACACTAGAGATTGGCGACAGTCAAGAAAACATCCCTGCGAACAATTTTGATCTTCTTGCTGTCCCCCTCATAAATAATAATTAATGTTTAAAATAATAAAGTTATAAGAAAGATTCAAATTTTTTCACCATGTGCTTACATTTCAATGCTTCAGCATTTCAGAAGAAGAAAAATTCTATAGGAATTTTTTTTTACGAATGTGTTTATACGAAATCAGAGAACGCTAACAGCAAATAATATGAATTCCGTTTTCGACAGTTGATTTTTCAATCTAATTTTAAAAATAACACGAAATTTGGTTGAATCGTTTAAAACAACTAACAAGGGAGACTAGGGAAGTGTGACTCGCCAATTTTGAAATAAACTAGTGGGATGTATGCCTTATGAGGAATAATTTTAGGGGGCAACATTCATTTCGGCCCATAGAAGGTCCTATGAGACATAAAAAATAATTCAATATATAGAAAAATCGGTATTTTATTACTTCAATGCAGACTATTAGTTATTGTAATTATCTCATACTCCAATTAATTTTGTGGTACTTTCACGTACTATATAATGCATATTTAGTCAAAATTGATTTCGAAAATTTTATATATCTGTAGTTTTTCAGAAAAACCTGTTAAGTTAATTTTAAAAAAAAAAATTTCATCAAATTTTTTTAAAAAAAAAACTTTTTCAAAAAATTTTCCAAATTAATTTGAGTATGTAATTGCAAATTAATTAATTTGCTAATTAATTTATTAATTAACCAATTAATTGCAAATTAATTGGAGTATGAGATAATTACAATAACTAATAGTCTGCATTAGAGAAATAAAATACCGGTTTTTCTATATATTGAATTATTTTTTATCTCTCATAGGACTTTCTATGGGCCGAAATGAAAGTTGCCCCCTAAAATTATTCCTCATAAGGCATACATCCCGCTAGTTTATTTCAAAATTGGCGAGTCACACTTCCCTAGTCTCCCTTGTAAGTCACTTATTATTTAAAATTGACTCGAACTGTCAAATGTATCATGTATCTTTAACTGTCAAATACATGTTTAAATATAAAATGTAAAAAGCTCACGTTTACGAGTGCAAAATATCGTAATTTCATATTTAAATTATTGTTAAGAAATTGGCTAAAAATCAGATTCTAAACTTAAAGTAATTTGATTTTTGTAACTTCTGCAGTTCTTTTTACTGGACAAAATAAAAAAATCTGGAAAAAAATAATAAAATTTTCATTGTTATAAGTTGAATATACAGTGCGCAAAATAAGAAATGGACCACCCTGAATAACTTTTGATCTAATGATCGGATCTTCACGTTCTAGGACTCAAAGGTTCAAAGTGGTGACCTCAAATATGATAAGTAATTAGAGCAGACGATATTTTAAGTTGCAAGATGGGACACATAAACGTACTTTCTCTGAGTAAACATGCAATTTTTTTAACGGATTCGGATTTCTGACCTCCAAATTGAAGTGGGTGACCGCAATCTGGGAAATATGATCCCAATAGTTTGATCAGGAGAACGGTCCAAAGTTTGGATCGCATAATGTTAATTTTACATTTTGCGTACTTCGACATACCTTGAAAAACTTTTAAGCGAACTAAAAAGTTTTTGCGTACAATTATAAAATTCATTTAGGCGAAGATAAAAACAGCTTTAAGTGCTTTTAGTTTACATGAAAAAACTATTTTTCATTAGTTTATTTCATGCCACTTGAAACGATTTTGAATTGTAGGGTATACAATTTTTTTGCATAACTTTAAAAAATATATTTACACATGGTTAAATACAAAATTTGAGCAAAATCGGTCAAATAGTTCCTCAGAAATTGAATTTTAAAAATATTACTTTTTCAATCAGTATATGCTGGGGGAGATGAGGCGTTATTTCTATGCTAAGATGTAGAGTTCACAGCAGCTTAAAAAGAGGCTTATTAAATTGGGTAGCTTTTCATAAGTCTCTTTTCCATTTCATCAAAATGTTACTTTTTCTGATCATATAATTTTTATTTCTGTAACAAAAATTCTTTCATTTTTTTGGGGGGGAGGGGCTTCTTAATCAATCATAAGTTAAAGCCTTCACTTACAATATTATATTTTTTTACAAAAGTGCAATCATTATTTTTCATGATTTAATTGTAATTATTATTGATAACAATCACTCCTACTCCTTTAGAACAGATTGCAAAAAGAACTTTCGTGTTTTATCAAAACTTTCATTTAAATAAAACTAAAGCATAATAACAACAAAATTAATAATGAGTATACATAAAAGAAGACAGATTTAGTCAGCATTATTAATGATCGTATAGTTACCATTTTTTTAAAATTATTTATTCATTTTTGAGTAAACTTTTCCTGCTTTACCTCACTAAAAATTTGCCCACAGCAAAAAAGCATAATATCCCACATGAGAATAAATATCACATATGAGAAGCAAAGAAACGTAATAATTTATTTACAAAAAAAATACATTTGTGACAAAATATATACAGTAGATTAGCTATAAACAAACATTCTTGATTTATTGAAATGACATACAAAATCAAATATTTCAAATTCGATTAATGATAACAAACTCACATGTAAACAATGCATTATTATTATTATTATTACAAATTGTAATCAGTTATTGTCAGTATTATATTTTATTTCAGATTACTAACTTTATTTCAAGTTATTAGTTTCGGTAAAACAATTTCCTCTTAAGGTTTTTCTTTTCTTTTTTTCTAATTTTATTTTGAATTTTTATTAGTTTGTTTCATTTAAATGAGAAAATTAAAATCTTTAAAAATAACTTCCTCCACAGCAATTTCTCTTTTAAATTACGTGAAAAAAGTGATTTTAATTCAGATTTTTACTTATACCGATTTTTTCTCGTCCCTGTTTTCTCAGGTGCATTCTAAAACCCAAATTAAACATCTCACCAAGCACCAAGTATGTAAATCTTTCCTACATCTTGCTGGCGTCATTATTTTCTTCGACTTTCTGATAAGCTTCTTTAAGTTTATTTAATCAGGTAACATGCTTATGGAAGTTTGTTTTTTCATACAGAACTATTTTACATAAATATTTGTCGGTGTTGAATTGAAAAATACCGTCTAATTTTTCCCTTATTGCTCTTTGCATTTCTATTAAGAGAATAATCTTCTCCTGAGCATTTTTTTTCGTGCTCTATTAAACTCTCTACAATATTATGTTATTCATCTTGATACTAAAAACTGTAAAGAGTAATAACCATTCGGATACTGTTTTGCTTTCCAACTTTGAGCTATTGATTATTATTATACTGAGATTTCCATATAACGCTCTACTTTACTGATCAACTACTATTGATTAACGTAAGAAAAACCTTTTTTTATGCAAGAAAATCTGCAACTTAAAGTTCGAAAAAAGTCAAGGCTAACGCTCAATTAAAGAAATTAACTCAATTAAGGGAACAGTTATTGAAATATGTTTATGGATACTGTTTAGCCCTCCAAATTTTGAGCTCCTGAAATTTATACAGAAATTTCCCCTCTACGCTCTACTTTCCCTTTAAATAACATGGGATAAACTGATTTTTTGAAGCAGGAACGCTTACAACTTGAAATTTCGGAAAAAACCAAGACCTACATCTAAATTCAACTACTACACTCAACTACTACTACATCAACACTACTACACTCAAAGTCAACAGTGTAAAAAAATTTCAATTTTTTTTCAGGCTTGTTGATAAATTGATTATCCAGTATTTGAAGAAACAAGACGAAACAGGAGGAAAACTCTAAATTTATTTTTTACCCCTTTCTACACAAGGTGGAGTTACCTGCTTTTTCTTACATTTTGCTGACACGATAAATATTTAAAAAAAATTGAACTAAAGAAAGAGAAATAGAGATTTTTATAGGGGAGTGGCAAAGTAAATTTTTGGTAAATTAAATTGTACGATTAAAAGTAAATTAATTAAAAGTAAATTAAATTGATACTAACAGTAAATATATAGTAGTTAGCTCTTCAACGTAAACTATTGCGAAAATTATGATCAATGTACACTATTTGAAGAATAACTTTAACTTTGATAAACTATTTACAAGCGTTACTGTTTATACATTATAAAATGCTAACAATAACTAACATTTTCAAGCAACGTGTGGTAGTTACATAATAATAACCCTTACTTTGCACAATTATTTACAATATTACGCTTACCAAGTAAGCAATACTTAATTATACGTTGTTAATTTAACAACAGGTCTAAAAAAAGTCTTCATATTATATTAAGCTTACGGAAACTTTATAACCTACTTCAAAGGAAATCAATAAATTGCCTTATACTCCGAAAAAAACATTTCGTAAATGAAGTGTTAAAATCATATTAGGTTAAATAATTCCGAGCTGAATAATATTATATGAAGAGCTTTGTTCAGTTCAAACTGGTAAAAACTACTATTCTATCAAACATCTACGGCATTCTTTCCATTTCCATTCAATTCGGCTGATTTCATGGATTTCACTTCAATTTTGACACCATTCGCCTCCATCAAATCTTCCTTCTCTTCAAGATGTCCATCTATGAATATAATATTATACACTTAGTTCATAAGAAAAGTTTTGTGGTTAAAATATGTTAAGTATTAGCATAGTTGCAATATGGTTAAAAAAATGTTCATTATTTCAGAAGAACATTAAAACTTATTTTAACCCTAACTCCCCTAAAAGTTTGTCAAGACATTTACGCTATCCCCTTTTATGCATAATGTTTTTAATCTCGTACATTTTAACCAAAAATTGACAAAAATTAACATTAAAAAAACTATAGCTTTAAGAGGGATACCAATTGTAGATTTGAAGTCAGCGACTTGAAAATATCCAAGATCCGTTAAAAATCTTATTCAACAAAAAAAAATATTCCCCAGTCTTGTAATAATAGTAGTAGTAATCATAAGAATTATAGTAATTATGTAGTAGTAATAACAATTCGAACAATAACGATAATGGTTTATAAATATATAGCAATAATTAATTACTGTAATAAAGATAATTATGCCATCATTTTTGGATGTGATTTTGGGGCAACAATGTGTCACAATCATAAATTGAGTACATTTGTCAATAATAAAATAAATACTTAAGTAAATTTCTGGCTCCAATTTTTTAATTAAATGTAAGATCTCAAGACGATGTTTCCTTCAAGCAACTATAAACAATAAATAAAAATATGGGGAATATGTATTGTAAAACAGGTTCTTGAACACTATACCAATTGGAGCTTTTTAACAATTTTTCCCCTATCTAATAAAATTTATGGAATATCGAACTTTCGTTATTATCATGGAATTTCTAGAAATAGGATACCTATTTATTTAAACCACTATAAAATTAGCAAGTTTGTTAAATTATTCTAAACTAGCCGCCTGAGGCGGCCAGCTGTCCGCCACGCTGAAGGTTTTCACAAATAAAGTTTTTTAAAACATAGCAGGAAATCTGAAGATTAGTGGACAATTAAAGTGTTCCTGTCCTGCAATTTTGTCTTCATATCCAGTTCTGCTGCAGATGTGTTATAGCTCTTGAGGATGTTTGAAATTATATAGCTACAACGCTTAAGAAAAAAAAAACTAAAATGCTAAATACATGAAAAGAACACGAAAACGAATAAATTTTTTATGGTATCAATTTCTATTTCTATATAATTTTTTATGGTATCAAATTCTATTTCTATATCTGTTACGTCAAGCACTCAGGTATTATAATTTGATCTAGTTGTGCTTGTATAATTTTGATCTAGTTGCGCTTTCTACGTCATTTTGTTAACATCGTTTGGTTTGTTATTTAACATCGTTTGGTTTGTTATTTCTAAGTTAACTTTCAAAAAATTGGCTGGCATCAGCATTTTTATTCTTTAAGTTGTTTATTTTTTCTTTTGGAATTCGTTCCTTTTTAGCGAAATGTTTTTCAACCTAATCGAATTCTTTGCCGACTGTTCTCTGTATATATAAAGAAAATAAAGTAAATATTTTTAAAGTGTTGTGAAAAGAATTTTTAGTTGTACAAAGTACTACAATATCGCTATAAAAATTATCGTCTTCGCTTAAGAAAAAAAAAAAAAGAGCGTGGAAAGAAGAAGAAAAACTTATTATAACAATTATGAACAGCGACAAATATATCAAAGCGAAGCGTTCTATTTACGTATCGAATATGTTGCCACATTTTTAATACAAAAGTTAAACTTTTCTCCACTTTAATAAATGTAAACTAATGCGAACTTTACAATTAAATTATTAATTCCTTCGTATATTATTGGTTTAAGTTGTCGAAAATTAATATTTCAATTGTAAGGTTCGCATTAGCATACATTTATAAGAGTGGGGAAAAGTATATGCATTTTTTAATAGTTTTTTGAATATGGCTCTTTGAAGACGAAAAAGCAGACGAAAAGCATAGACTTACAAAATGACTGATAACTAAATAACTAATCCAAATTTTTTAAAAAGAAAAAAAATACTTCTTCATTATGTCAAAACACAATTATGTGCCGAGTTTCGTGCCTGGGCGAGGCTTCTGGGGCGATATATTGTGATTACAGACACACACACACAGCCGCTTTTATTATTATGTATAGATTAAATACCATTTTAACCATAACGTATTTTCTAGCTTAGTATTAAAGACGCTTTAATTTAAATTATTCAAGTGAAATGTAAAAATAATTCAAATAATATGTTTATATTTATTAAATGAAAAAAATTTTGTACAAAATCCACTGATAGCGGGCAAATGATGTTTCATATTTTTTATACTATTTTCAAATGACTATTACTTGTGTTACAATGCCCTCTATTGGCGAATTTTTGCACTATAATTCTTTATGTAATAAATAGTCAAGTGCCTCATTTAAAGCAAATTTTAGTTCCAATTTTATTTCATTTGGACCAATGGAACATATTTCAGAGCCCTCTGAAGTGGAAAACTTCATTAATTCATTTAATACTTAAATTAGGACCGTGAAAAAAATGCGTGTGTAATATGTGTTTCAAGTAAAAAACTCTTTAAACTATTAGCCAAATACAAGGGAAAAAATACCAATTATTCTACTCACTTTCCTTTAATGCAATAGACTTTGCTTTTTTCAGTTCTTTCTCTTGCCTTTGTTGTCTCCTTTTGAACAAACGATAACAGAGACACATAGCGGAACAACCAGTAATCATGAAAAAACCGTATAGCCAAGGAAGAAGAACAATTTCTTCTTGCATCTGTTGAGAAAAAGGTACAAGTTGAAAATTTTTATTTAATTGAACACACGAGTTTGCTCCTTAAATAACAGTTAAGTCCTTAAATAATTTCCCAGAAAATTCTGCATTCACAGAAAATGTTTAAATTTTTAAAAAAAATTATTCGATAATTTTTGAGTTGTTGGCGAGATTCGGTTAAATACAATGCATGTTGGAATTCTTTGGATATTATTAATAATTATTATTACAACAGTACTCAAAGTATTCGAGGAAAAACATTAGAGCAGGGAATACCGAGAAATTACATTTAACCTTTGACAATCAGCAGTGTAAGGAAGACTTAGAAAGGGCATACTTGGCAGGGGAACTAACCACCTTAAAAAATTAACAGTGCAGGAATTAATCTACCCTCAATCTTTCGTAAGAATAAAAATTTTTAAAAAAGGAAAGAAAGAAAGTTATTCCAATGACTAAAAAAAAATTTCTGTATAAAATACTACATTGTATTATCTTTGGCATGTGTATGATATTTTAGAATTTATTTTGAAGTCAAGCTAATTTCACCAAATATGTAAGTATCACCAAGCTAGTATCACCAAATATATAACTACACCCTTAAAACAGGAAAATCCAACGATTCCTTTTCCTCCTCCACCGCCTGAAAAGAAACATATTTCGTCTATCATCTGAACTGGAAACTCCAGATTCGAGACAACTTTCGGAAAATCTTGTACCCAAAAAGGAATTAAAAGAGGAATATATTTTTTAAAAAGAAATTGCATTCTTAATACTTACTTCCAGTGGAAAAGACATGGCAATGATTGTCAAAGCTACTGGCACATTCTGTACTCCGCATTCTATGGCGACAGTCTTCCGAATTGGAATAACTTGTTTTCCAAGATAAGAAAGAAAATAACCCATGGCCAGTCCCAAAATGGGTAAAATTATCGATAAGAAATACAATTCAAGTGGTACATTATCAAACATGTTTGGGAAGAGAACTAGTTCAATTGCAATACAGATGAACATTATCAGTAAACCGCACAAGCTTCCAACCTAGAAAAACAATGTTTCATATTTTAGTACAAAATATGGATTCTCTAAATACTCATGAATATATATATATATGCAGGGTTATTCATATTTCCCTCCGGGGTTTCGAAGCGTTATAGTAAAAAAAAAGATGGCGTTTGCAGGCGGAGGGAATTATGAATACCCCTGTATATATATATATATATATATATATATATATTTATATATGT